>NC_069504.1:522009716-522229716 GCF_027579735.1 Bombina bombina
TTCAGACCAATTTTGGATCTAAAGATCTTAAACAAATTCCTCAGAGTTCCATCATTTAAGATGGAGACTATTCGTACCATCCTACTTATGATCCAGGAGGGTCAATACAAGACTACAGTGGATTTAAAGGATGCTTATCTTCACATTCCGATACACAAAGATCATCATTGGTTTCTCAGGTTTGCCTTCCTAGACAGGCATTACCAGTTTGTAGCTCTTCCCTTTGGGTTAGCTACAGCCCCAAGAATTTTTACGAAGGCTCTGGGGTCGCTTCTGGCGGTCATAAGGCCGCGGGGCATAGCAGTGGCCCCTTATTTAGACGACATCCTGATTCAGGCGTCAAACTTCCAAATTGCCAAGTCTCATACGGACATAGTGTTGGCATTTCTGAGGTCGCATGGGTGGAAGGTGAACGAGGAAAATTCCTGCTGTGTTCTTTATTCCATTCCTCGCCCTTCGGTGGCTCAGTGCATGGAAGTAATCTGCTTAATGGTAGCGGCAATGGACATAGTGCCGTTTGCATGCCTACATCTCAGACCGCTGCAACTCTGCATGCTCAGTCAGTGGAATGGGGATTACACAGATTTGTCCCCTCTACTAAATCTGGATCAAGAGACCAGGGATTCTCTTCTCTGGTGGCTATCTCGGGTCCATCTGTCCAAAGGTATGACCTTTCGCAGGCCAGATTGGACAATTGTAACGACAGATGCCAACCTTCTAGGTTGGGGTGCAGTCTGGAACTCCCTGAAGGCTCAGGGATCGTGGACTCAGGAGGAGTCACTCCTTCCAATAAACATTCTGGAACTAAGAGCGATATTCAATGCTCTTCAGGCTTGGCCTCAGCTAGCGACAATGAGATTCATCAGATTTCAGTCGGACAACATCACGACTGTGGCTTACATTAACCATCAAGGGGGAACAAGGAGTTCCCTAGCGATGTTAGAAGTCTCAAAGATAATTCGCTGGGCAGAGATTCACTCTTGCCACCTATCGGCTATCCATATCCCAGGTGTAGAGAGGCGGATTTTCTAAGTCGACAGACTTTTCATCTGGGGGAGTGGGAACTCCATCCGGAGGTGTTTGCACAATTGGGTCATGGTTGGGGCAAACCAGAACTGGATCTCATGGCGTCTCGCCAGAACGCCAAGCTTCCTTGTTACGGATCCAGGTCCAGGGACCCCAAGGCAACGCTGATAGATGCTCTAGCAGCGCCTTGGTCCTTCAACCTGGCTTATGTGTTTCCACCGTTTCCTCTGCTCCCTCGTCTGATTGCCAAAATCAAGCAGGAGAGAGCATCAGTGATCTTGATAGCGCCTGCGTGGCCACGCAGGACTTGGTATGCAGATCTAGTGGACATGTCATCTTTTCCACCATGGACTCTGCCGCTGAGACAGGACCTTCTACTTCAAGGTCCTTTCAACCATCCAAATCTAATTTCTCTGAGGCTGACTGCCTGGAGATTGAACGCTTGATTTTATCAAAGCGTGGTTTCTCCGAGTCAGTCATTGATACCTTAATTCAGGCACGAAAGCCTGTCACCAGGAAAATCTATCATAAGATATGGCGTAAATATCTTTATTGGCGTGAATCCAATGGCTACTCATGGAGTAAGGTCAGGATTCCCAGGATATTATCTTTTCTCCAAGAAGGATTGGAGAAAGGATTGTCAGCTAGTTCCTTAAAGGGACAGATTTCTGCGCTATCCTTTTGCACAAGCATCTGGCGGATGTCCCAGACGTTCAGGCATTTTGTCAGGCTTTAGTTAGAATCAAGCCTGTGTTTAAACCTGTTGCTCCACCTTGGAGCTTAAATTTGGTTCTTAAAGTTCTTCAGGGGGTTCCGTTTGAACCTCTTCATTCCATAGATATCAAACTTTTATCTTGGAAATTTCTTTTTTTGGTAGCTATTTCCTCGGCTCGTAGAGTTTCCAAGTTATCTGCCTTACAATGTGATTCTCCTTATCTGATCTTCCATGCAGATAAGGTAGTTCTGCATACCAAACCTGGGTTTTTAAGGTGGTATCTAATAAGAATATCAATCAAGAGATTGTTGTTCCGTCCTTGTGTCCTAATCCTTCTTCAAAGAAGGAACGTCTATTACACAATCTGGACGTGGTTCGTGCTTTAAAGTTTTACTTACAAGCTACTAAAGATTTTCGTCAAACATCTGCTTTGTTTGTTGTCTACTCTGGACAGAGGAGAGGTCAAAAGACTTCGGCAACCTCTCTTTCTTTTTGGCTAAGAAGCATAATCCGCTTAGCCTATGAGACTGCTGGCCAGCAGCCTCTAGAAAGGATTACAGCTCATTCTACTAGAGCTGTGGCTTCCACATGGGCCTTTAAAAATGAGGCTTCTGTTGAACAGATTTGCAAGGCGGCGACTTGGTCTTCGCTTCATACTTTTTCAAAATTCTACAAATTTGATACTTTTGCTTCTTCGGAAGCTATTTTTGGGAGAAAGGTTTTACAGGCAGTGGTACCTTCTGTTTATGTATCTGTCTTGTCCCTCCCATTCATCCGTGTCCTGTAGCTTTGGTATTGTATCCCACAAGTAAAGGATCAATCCATGGACTCGTCGTATCTTATAGAAGAAAAGGAAATTTATGCTTACCTGATAAATTAATTTTTCTAAGATACGACGAGTCCACGGCCCGCCCTGTCAATTTAAGACAGATTATATTTTTTTGTTTAAAACTTCAGTCACCTCTGCAACTTTTAGTTTCTCCTTTTTCTTCCTATGCCTTCGGTCGAATGACTGGGGGGTGGAGTCAAGGGAGGAGCTATATAGACAGCTCTGCTGTGGTGCTCTTTGCCACTTCCTGTTAGCAGGAGGATAATATCCCACAAGTAAAGGATGAATCCGTGGACTCGTCGTATCTTAGAAGAAATCAATTTATCATAAATTTCCTTTTTCTAGAAAGCTGTTGGTGTTAGCTCTGGCTATATGTGTCACTTTATTGCATACTGTTATTTATTTAATATATTTCTGTTTAATCGACTTTACAGTATGGGGCCCCCTGTTTTGCAGCTCTTTTTGCGCCTGTGGTGGACATGTACAGTATATATTATAATTTTATATATATATATATAACTATTTTACTTAACTGGTCTGTGAACCCCCATTTAAATAACCCACGAGCCGCCACTGCCTTCAGAGCTAAATAACAACAAGAAAGGTTTTGTACTTCGCTAGTGATGTTTACAAGTATTTCTCCTCTTTGGCTTTGCTGACACTTATCTCTTGTAAAAAAAATAATAAAATAAATGATGGTTATGGGGTTTGACAGTTCAAATAAGTTGTGCGCCCTCTACTTTTAGCCAGAAGCTTAGAAGGCTTTCAAATACATTTTCCAGCAACACACAATCGAGGCATAAGTGATAAACACTGCTTAGGAAATTGCCTTTTTTTTCCTTCTTTTTTTTTTTTTTAACTTCTTTTTATAAAAAAAAAAAAGGAATCCTCTACACATACAGATATAGTACTCGTTATATGAAATAGGATATTGAGCATCATGCACATTAACATTTAAAATGTTATACATTGAGTACAGGTGTTGAGTAAGCTTCTAAGGCAAACTTCAGATAAGATTCCTTAAGATTATGCATTAATCCTTAAACACAATAAAAACATCAACAATACAATATCAACCAAACAACACACATAACATGTACCTTCTATAAATGTGCTGAAGAGTGAGGGTTGATGCAATAGAATATCACGGACGACAGGGCCCAACAGTCGAATAAGGAGGGGGGAGCGAGAGAGAGAGAGAAAAAAAGAACGGAAGAAAAAAACACCCCATATCCTTCAAGCCACCCTTTAAGATCGTCCCATCAATTGGGAGAAAATATATGGGACCATTCCCCTCACAAGGAATTCTCCAGGAATAGGGAGTTGTCTTGGAATGAAATAAGAATTTGTCTTTGTACTTCCAATTTAAAAGTTCAAATCAGTCTGCGCCATTTTCGTAGGAAGAGGGTCAGTCTATTTTGTACATCTACTCTATCTATTTGTTCAATAAATATTTGAAGTTGTAGCATGCTCCTAAAATAAGAAAAAGAGGGTGCTGTTGTTTTTGTCCAATATTTAAGGATACATTTCCTTGCCAATAGTATTAACAAACTAAGTACAGAGTCATATTATTTGTATTGCGCATCCCAGAGCAAAAATAAAATGCTGTGTGGTTGGAGTGCAATCTGTATTTGCAGTTTTTTATGAATCCAGTATTGGAGTTTACTCCACAATTTGTTTGTTGGTGGGCACGTCCATATGTATTGCAGTAGATTTGGGGAGTCTGTAGAACACAGTGCTTTTATTGGGCCAGTCAGCAACCCATTTGGCTAAGCCTCTTGTTGTCAGATATGCTTTATGGAGAAACCGCACCTGGGATACCCTAAATGTGGCAGATAGAGTGGCCCTCCTTGTCTTCCATTAACTTCTACCCATGTAATCCCTGTAAATTCTTCTCTTTCCCATCCTGTGAGAAGCGCGAGTTGAATTTTTAGTAACCATGATTGACTTCTTTTTTTTCTTTTTTTTTTTCTTTTTTCAAAAGAGATAAATATTACATATAAAAAGATATCATGTTTGATACAAAATCATGTAAGAATAAAATAAATCATACCTTATTATATCTAAATAGCAGCCTTCAGTGGGCCCGATTACAAGTGGCGTGGTAAAACTTTAAATAAAGGGACAGTCTAATGTAAAAATGCAATAATGTAGTTCATTAGCACATTTCATTATTACAGGAATACTTGTTTCTTTCTATTTTCTCTCATCAAAGTGATCACAGTTAAAGCTGGCTCCCCGGCGCAGTGCATTGCTTCCCTTATGCATGGGCCATATACTACATGCCAATCCTGATAATATCCTGCTCAGACAGGACACAGGAGTATATAAGGAATGCAGCTTTAACATTAAAGGGACAGTCGACACCAGAATTGTTGTTGTTTAAAAAGATAGATAATCCCTTTATTACCCATTCCCCAGTTTTGCATAACCAGCACAGTTCTAATAATACACTTTTTACCTTTGTGATTACCTTGTATCTAAACCTCTGCAAACTGCCCCCTTATTTCAGTTCTTTTGACAGACTTGCATTTTACCCAATCAGGGCTCACTCCAGGGTAACTTCACGTGCATGAACTCAATGTTATCTATATGAAACACATGAACTAATGCCCTGTAGTGGTGAAAAACTGTGAACATGCTTTCAGATTAGAGGCGGCCTTCAAGGTCTAAGAAATTAGCATATGAACCTCCTTGGTTTAGCTTTCAACTAAGAATACCAAGAGAACAAAGAAAATATGGTGATAAAAGTAAATTAGAAAGTTGTTTAAAATTACATGCCCTATTTGAGTCATGAAAGTTTTTTTGTTTTTTTTAACTTTACTGTACCTTAAAGCACCAAGGGGTTAATCTATCAGAATTTCCATCCACATGCATTGCATTGTTTTTGTTGGGTTTTTAATTTACATCTCATTCCAATCTATTTGAAAACCTTGAAACCTTAAAGGGACATTAAACACTAAATACATGCTAGATAGAATGATGCATTCAAAGAAAAGATTAGTCCATGACTAACATGTAGATGTATTTTTTAAAGTTTCATTAGTTGTTTAAAAAGTGAAAGTTTTAGTGTCTATAAAACACTGGGAGCTGCCATGTTGTAACTTGTGTTACCTTCTCTGTTGTGGCCAATTAAGGTCAGTTATAAATAGGTCACTAGAGTGTGCAGCCAATGGCTGTGTCCAATACAACAGTGTTCTGCACTTCCATTTCTAACAGGAACTGAAAAGCTCACAATTTCAGAATGGAATTACAGGCAAAGAGGACAAAATAAATAATGAAAGTATATTGCAGAGTTGTTTTATTATATACAATTTATCATTTTATATGACCATCTCAAAGTGTTTAATGTCCCTTTTAAGAACACTTTCCCAGAAGCTTTATACAGAAACAGTCTTTTATAACACCTTAGAACTAATGAAAATAATATGTTTAATTAAATGCTACAGCAGATACTAATTTCTAACAATACCCCACATTCAATCCATTTAAATTACCATGCGAAAACTTTGGGTGGTCAGATGATTTTTAGTTTTGTTTTCTAAACCATTTCAGTCTATAAGGTTAAAACCATTGTTAAATTAGAAAACACACACACAAATGCATATACATGTACAGCATATGTATTCTTTTCTTTGACCAACCATTGGCTTCTTTAATAGATTAGTCTACGTTGGAAGTGGATTTTTAGAACCTATAATGTCATGTGTTATGGTACACTACATTATCTAGGGTTATTTTTTTCCTGTTTATAATTTATTAATTAGGAACTGATACATTCGGGTGGATAATGAACACAATTAAGTAACACTGTTCACAAACAACGGAAGCAAATAACTCAATAGTGCGAGAAATCAGTGTGTGTGTGTGTGTGTGTGTGTGTGTATGTGTATGTATGTATATATATATATATATATATATATATATATATATATATATATATATATATATATATATATATAAAACCAAAGACAGAACATGGGAACTCATGATAATAGCCTTGAGGTACATCTAAATAAGGTTTTTAGCAGAGGGTAGGAACGAGGATAAAGTTATTGTAAGCAGCAATCCTTCAGGTGATTTCCTAAATGGCTCTCTTTTGTACTTGTGAATACACCAAACCCTTCTTTGGATTTCTTGAAGTCTTTAGAACACATGGGGGTATAAATAGTTACAAACCAAATATAAACTTTTACTAAGATATACTATAGAAATAATGCAATAAGGATTGCTCCAAAATCTGAATTGGAAGTTGGAGCCAGAGGGTTTAAAGCGTAAGTAAAGCGTCATTTTGAAAATCACCTGAAGGATTCCTGCTTAGAATAAGTTGTCATGTTTCCACCCTGTTCTGACATGGAGTTTGTGTCCCTTTGCTTTAAGACTTTTATTGTGAGTGCACATTTTATAGTGATAACTTTATCTTCCTTTTAGACTTTATATACTCCACTTATATTTGTTTTAATTACTCCAGTAATAGGAGTATAAGAGCAAACGAGAATAAAGTGTTGGAGATGGGCTGTTTTCTGTGTTTTTTCATTTTCTTTACCAACATTTAAAAAAAAAACCAACACATTTTATATTTACAACTATTGTTGCTTTATTATTATCAGCTTAATGCACATTTACCAACCATGCACTAACATTTGAGAGCTAAAATAAATGTCAGTGGTATGTAGACTGAAGAATCTCCTTTACTCTGGAACACGCAGAAGAACTTACCTCAGGACTGTTTACGTTTTCTGTAAGGACCCTCTTATATCTGAAGAATTGTTGGCAAACTGGCTTTAAAGGGACAGTCTACACTAAAATTGCTATTGTTTAAAAGAGGGTTAATGCATTTACTAACTATTCCCCAGATTTGCACAACCAACGTTAATATATTAATATACTTTATAACATTTAAACCTCCGCCTGTTTCTAAGTCACTATGCTGAAGCCAGAATTGAGGTGATCCATTCATTCAGTGTTCTATTGAGTGTGTCAATCATATGTTGCAGTGTCACAATGTAAATGTATTTTCAGAGTTTGAGAATTAAATCCCTTTGTGGGAGGGCCACACCATCTCTTGGTAGCTGGAAAAGGGTAGGTAGGTCTGCTCTAGGTTATCTTCCCTCAAGAACTGAACCTTGAGGCTGTGTTTACAGAGGAATTGGAAAGTACTGGGTATCGTTGCTTAAAGGGACAGTAAAGTCAAAATTAAACTTTCATGATTCAGATAGAGCATGCAATTTTAATTACACCATAATTAAAAAATAAAATTAGACCATATAACAGACTTTGGTGTTACAATGCACTCAAATGAATAGTCTACTCAAAATTAAACTTTCATGATTCAGATAGAGCATGCAATTTTAAGCAACTTTCTAGTTTACTCCTATTATCAATTTTCTCCTACATTGGTGTGTCCGGTCCACGGCTTCATCCTTACTTGTGGGAATATTCTCTTCCCTAACAGGAAATGGCAAAGAGAGCACAGCAAAAGCTTCCCATATAGCCCCCCCTCTGGCTCCGCCCCCCAGTCATTCTCTTTGCCGCTCTGAACAAGTAGCATCTCCACGGGGATGGTAAAGAGTATGTGGTGTTAGTTGTAGTTTTTATTTCTTCTATCAAGAGTTTGTTATTTTAAAATAGTGCCGGTTTGTACTATTTACTCTACAACAGAAAGTGATGAAGAGTTCTGTTTAAAGAGGAGTATGATTTTAGCAACAGTAACTAAAATCCATTGCTGTTCCCACGCAGGACTGTTGAAACCAGAGAACTTCAGTTGGGGGGAACAGTTTGCAGACTTTTCTGCTCCAGGTATGACTAGTCTCTTTTCTAACAAGACATAGTAATGCTAGAAGACTGTCATTTTCCCTTATGGGATCGGTAAGCCATTTTCTTAGACTCATAACAGAATGAAGGCTTATAAATGGGCTATATACTGGTTGACACTATTGTGGGCTTAATCGATTGATTTATATAATATTTGTATGCCTTTTGGAGTGTTTTGAGACTTGGAAACACTTTTGGGAACGTTTTTATTACGCCTGGCAGTTGTTTAGACACCTAATCTAGTCAGGAAGGCCCCTTCACTCTGGTATGCAGAGGGAGGAGGCCTCATTTTCGCGCCTTAATTGCGCAGTTACTTCTGGAAGCAGTGCATGCAGCTTCATGTGAGAGGGTCCTGTGGCCATAAAAACGATTTCTAGAAGGCTTATTTCTGTGGTGAATAACCCCCAAGGAAGGTAAAGCCGCAGCAAAGGCTGTGGCAGGGACTGTAGTGGGTTTAAACTGGTAAATTGAACAATTAGCTAATTTAAGGGGTTAAAGACTTGAAATTTGGTGTGCAATACTTTCAAAGCATTAAGACACTAGGGTGCAAATTTTGTAAAGATCGGATATTTCCTTCATAGTTTTTCAAACATTCAGAAATAATGTGTACTCTTTTTATTATTTAAAGAGACAGTAACGGTTTTGTTTAAAAACGGTTTTATTGCATTAATAGCCTGCCTAAGTCTGTCTAACATGTCTGTACCTTCAGATAGAATATGTTCTGTGTGTATGGAGGCCAAGGTGGTTCCCCCTTTAAATGTATGTGAAAATTGTGCCATGGCGTCCAAACTAAGTAAGGACAGTACTGTCACATTTAATAAGGTTGCCCAAGATGATTCTTCAAATGAAGGTAGTGGGGATAGTTCATCATCCTCTTCTTCTGTGTCAACACCAGTTATGCCCGCGCAGGCGACACCTAGTACATCTAGTGCGCCAATGCTTGTTACTATGCAACAATTAACTGCAGTAATGGATAATTCTATAGCAAATCTTTTATCCAAACTGCCAGCACTTCCCAGAAAGCGTGATTGCTCAGTTTTAAATACAGAGGATGAGCAAGTGGGCGCTGACGATAATTTATCTGTTATACCCTCACACCAGTCTGAATTGGCAGTGAGGGAGGGTCTGTCTGAGGGAGAAATTTCTGATTCAGGAAAAGTTTCTCAGCAGGCAGAACCTGATATCGTGATGTTTAAATTTAAGTTAGAACATCTCCGCGCCCTGCTTAAGGAGGTGCTAACTACTCTTGACGATTGCGACTCTTTGGTGATTCCAGAGAAATTGTGCAAAATGGACAAATTCCTTGAGGTCCCTGTGCACGCTGATGCCTTTCCGATACCCAAGAGGGTGGCGGACATAGTGAACAAGGAGTGGGAGAAGCCAGGTATACCTTTTATCCCACCTCCTATATTTAAGAAAATGTTCCCCATTGTCGACCCCAGAAGGGACGCATGGCAAACAGTCTCTAAGGTTGAGGGGGCAGTTTCTACGTTGGCCAAGCGCACGACTATTCCCATTGAGGACAGTTGTGCTTTCAAAGATCCTATGGATAAAAAATTGGAAGGATTGCTTAAAAAGATATTTGTTCAGCAAGGTTTCCTTCTCCAGCCAATTTCGTGCATTATTCCTGTCACAACGGCGGCGTCTTTTTGGTTCGAGGAACTAGAAAATTCGCTCAATAAGGAGACTCCATATGAGGAAGTCATGGACAGAATTCACGCATTAAAGTTGGCTAATTCCTTTATTTTAGATGCTGCTTTGCAGTTGGCAAAATTAGCGGCGAAAAATTCAGGTTTTGCAATTGTGGCGCGTAGAGCGCTTCAGCTAAAATCTTGGTCGGCGGATGTGTCGTCCAAGACAAAACTGCTTAATATTCCTTTCAAAGGTAAGACCCTTTTTGAGCCAGAATTGAAGGAGATTATTTCAGACATCACTGGGGGGAAGGGCCATGCCCTCCCACAGGATAGGCCTTTCAAGGCTAAGAACAAATCTAATTTTCGTCCTTTCGCAATTTCAGGAACGGACCGTCTCCTAACTCTGCAGCCTCTAGACAAGAGGGTAACTCTTCCCAGCCTAAACCAGAATGGAAACCAATGCAGGGCTGGAACAAGGGTAAACAGGCCAAGAAGCCTACTGCTGCTACCAAGACAGCATGAAGGGGTAGCCCCTGATCCGGGACCGGATCTAGTAGGGGGCAGACTTTCTCTCTTTGCTCAGGCTTGGGCAAGAGATGTTCCGGATCCCTGGGCACTAGAAATAGTCTCTCAGTGGTATCTTCTAGAGTTCAAGGAACTTCCTCCAAGGGGAAGGTTCCACATGTCTCTTTTATCTTCAGACCAGATAAAGAGACAGGCATTCTTACATTGCGTAAGAGACCTATTAAAGATGGGAGTGATACACCCAGTTCCGTCAGCGGAACAAGGTCTGGGGTTTTACTCAAACCTGTTTGTAGTTCCCAAAAAAGAGGGAACTTTCAGGCCTATTCTGGATTTAAAAATTCTAAACAAATTCCTCAGAGTTCCATCATTCAAAATGGAAACTATTCGAACGATTTTACCAACAATCCAGGAGGGTCAATACATGACTACCGTGGACTTAAAGGATACGTACCTACATATTCCTATCCACAAAGATCATCACCAGTTCCTAAGGTTCGCCTTTCTGGACAAACATTACCAGTTTGTGGCTCTTCCGTTCGGTTTAGCCACTGTTCCCAGAATTTTCACAAAGGTGCTAGGATCCCTGCTAGCGGTTCTAAGACCGAGGGGCATTGCGGTGGCACCTTACTTAGACGACATCCTAATTCAAGCGTTGTCCCTTTCCAGATCAAGGGCTCATACAGACATTGTATTAGCTTTTCTCAGGTCTCACGGGTGGAAGGTGAACGAAGAAAAGAGTTCCCTGTCCCCGTCTACAAGGGTTCCCTTTCTGGGAACAATAATAGATTCTGTAGAAATGAAGATCTTTCTGACAGAGGTCAGAAAATTAAAGCTTCTAAACGCTTGTCAAGTTCTTCAATCTATCCTTCAGCCTTCCATAGCTCAGTGCATGGAAGTAATAGGGCTAATGGTTGCAGCAATGGACGTGGTTCCTTTTGCTCGAATTCATCTAAGACCTTTGCAACTGTGCATGCTCAGACAGTGGAATGGGGATTATGCAGACTTGTCTCCCCAGATTCAAGTAGACAAGGTAACCAGAGACTCGCTCCGCTGGTGGTTGATTCAGGATCACCTGTCTCAGGGAATGAGTTTCCGCAGACCAGAGTGGGTCATCGTCACGACCGACGCCAGTCTCTTAGGCTGGGGTGCGGTCTGGGACTCCCTGAAAGCTCAGGGGCTATGGTCTCGGGAAGAGTCTCTTCTCCCGATAAACATTTTGGAACTGAGAGCGATATTCAATGCGCTCCTGGCCTGGCCTCACCTAGCGAAGGCCAGATTCATAAGATTTCAGTCGGACAACATGACGACTGTAGCGTATATCAATCATCAGGGGGGAACAAAGAGTTCCTTGGCGATGACAGAGGTATCCAAGATCATCAAATGGGCGGAGGATCACTCCTGCCACCTATCTGCAATCCACATCCCAGGAGTAGACAACTGGGAGGCGGATTATTTGAGTCGTCAGACTTTCCATCCGGGGGAGTGGGAACTCCACCCGGAGGTTTTTGCCCAGTTAACTCAACTATGGGGCATTCCGGATATGGATCTGATGGCGTCTCGTCATAACTTCAAAGTTCCTCGATACAGGTCCAGATCCAGGGACCCCAGGGCGACACTAGTGGATGCATTGGTTGTGCCTTGGTCGTTCAATCTAGCTTATGTGTTTCCACCATTCCCTCTCCTTCCCAGGCTGGTAGCCAGGATCAAACAGGAGAAGGCCTCGGTGATCCTAATAGCTCCTGCGTGGCCACGCAGGAATTGGTATGCAGACCTGGTGAATATGTCATCGGCTCCACCATGGAAGCTAGCTTTGAGGCAGGATCTTCTAGTACAAGGTCCATTCGAACATCCAAATCTAGTCTCTCTGCAACTGATTGCTTGGAAATTGAACGCTTGATTCTATCTAAGCGTGGGTTTTCAGATTCAGTTATAGATACTCTGGTTCAAGCCAGAAAGCCTGTGACTAGGAAGATTTACCATAAGATATGGCACAAATATATCCGTTGGTGCGAATCCAAGGGTTTTTCTTGGAATAAAATCAAAATTCCTAGGATTCTTTCCTTTCTCCAAGAGGGTTTGGAGAAAGGTCTTTCAGCTAGCTCTCTAAAGGGACAGATATCTGCTCTGTCTGTCTTGTTGCACAAATGTCTGGCAGCCGTGCCAGATGTACAAGCGTTTGTACAGGCGTTAGTCAGAATCAAGCCTGTTTACAGACCTATGACTCCTCCATGGAGTCTAAACTTAGTTCTTTCAGTTCTGCAAGGGGTTCCGTTTGAACCTTTGCATTCCATAGATATCAAGTTGCTATCTTGGAAAGTTCTGTTTTTAGTTGCTATTTCTTCTGCCAGAAGAGTTTCTGAATTATCTGCTTTGCAGTGTACTTCTCCCTATCTGGTATTTCATACAGATAAGGTAGTTTTACGTACCAAACCTGGTTTTCTTCCAAAGGTAGTTTCCAACAGGAATATTAACCAGGAAATAGTTGTTCCTTCTCTATGTCCGAATCCAGTTTCAAAGAAGGAACGTTTGTTACACAACCTAGATGTGGTCCGTGCTTTAAAATTCTATTTAGAAGCAACAAAGGATTTCAGACAAACATCAACTTTGTTTGTGGTTTATTCTGGTAAGAGGAGAGGGCAGAAAGCTACTGCTACCTCTTTCTTTTTGGCTGAAAAGCATCATCCGATTGGCTTATGACGGCAGCCTCCTGAACGAATTACAGCTCATTCTACTAGAGCTGTGGCTTCCACATGGGCCTTTAAGAACGAGGCTTCTGTTGATCAGATCTGTAAGGCAGCGACTTGGTCTTCTCTGCATACTTTTGCCAAATTTTACAAATTCAATACTTATGCTTCTTCGGAGGCTGTTTTTGGGAGAAAGGTTTTGCAAGCCGTGGTGCCTTCCGTTTAGGTAACCTGACTTGCTCCCTCCCTTCATCCGTGTCCTAAAGCTTTGGTATTGGTTCCCACAAGTAAGGATGAAGCCGTGGACCAGACACACCAATGTAGGAGTAAACAGAATTTATGTTTACCTGATAAATTTCTTTCTCCTACGGTGTGTCCGGTCCACGGCCCGCCCTGGCTTTTAGTCAGGTTTAAAAATTTTTTATTTCTGTACACTACAGTCACCAAGGCACCCTATAGTTTCTCCTTTTTCTCCTAACCGTCGGTCGAATGACTGGGGGGCGGAGCCAGAGGGGGGGCTATATGGGCAGCTTTTGCTGTGCTCTCTTTGCCATTTCCTGTTAGGGAAGAGAATATTTCCACAAGTAAGGATGAAGCCGTGGACCGGACACACCGTAGGAGAAAGAAATTTATCAGGTAAACATAAATTCTGTTTTCTCTTGTTAAGTGTATCCAGTCCACGGATCATCCATTACTTGTGGGATATTCTCCTTCCCAACAGGAAGTTGCAAGAGGATCACCCACAGCAGAGCTGCTATATAGCTCCTCCCCTCACCCCCATACCCAGTCATTCTCTTGCAACTCTCAACAAAGATGGACGTAGTAAGAGGAGAGTGGTGTATTATAGTTAGTTTTTTAACTTGAATGAAAAGTTTGTTATTTTTAAATGGTACCGGAGTGTACTGTTTCATCTCAGGCAGCATTAGAAGAAGAATCTGCCTGTGATTTCTATGATCTTAGCAGAAGTAACTAAGATCCACTGCCGTTCTCACATATTCTGAGGAGTGAGGTAACTTCAGAGGGGGAATGGCATGCAGGTTTTCCTGCAATAAGGTATGTGCAGTTAATATATTTCTAGGGATGGAATTTGCTAGAAAAATGCTGATACCGGATTAATGTAAGTTAAGCCTTAAATGCAGTGATAGCGACTGGTATCAGGCTTATTAACAGAGATACATACTCTTATAAAAGTGTAATATAAAACATTTGCTGGCATGTTACTCGTTTTTATATATGTTTGGTGACAAAACTTATTGGGGCCTAGTTTTTTTTCCACCTGGCTGGTTTGATTTTTGCCTAGAAACAGTTCCTCAGGCTTTCCACTGTTGCAATATGAGTGGGAAGGGCCTATTTTAGTGCTTTTCTGTGCAGCTAAAAATACTGACAGAGACATTCAGCTTCCCTCTGCATGATACAGGACATCTCTGAAGGGCTCAAAGGGCTTCAAAGTCGTGTTTGAAGAGGGTAACAATCACAGTAGACTGTGGCAGTTGTTGTGACTGTGTTTAAAAAACGTTTTTGTCATTTATTATTCTGTTTTTGTTATTAAGGGGTTAATCATCCATTTGCAAGTGGGTGCAATGCTCTGCTGACTTGTTACATACACTGTAAAAATTTTGTTAGTGTAACTGCCTTTTTTCACTGTTATTTCAAATTTTGTCAAAATTTGTTTCTCTTAAAGGCACAGTAACGTTTTTTATATTGCTTGTTAACTTGCTTTAAAGTGTTTTCCAAGCTTGCTAGTCTCATTGCTAGTCTGTACAAACATGTCTGAAACAGAGGATACTTGTTCATTATGTTTAAAAGCCATGGTGGAGCCCCATAGGAGAATGTGTACTAAATGTATTGATTTCACCTTAAACAGTAAAGATCAGTCTTTATCTATAAAAGAATTGTCACCAGAGGGGTCTGTCGAGGGGGAAGTTATGCCGACTAACTCTCCCCACGTGTCGGACCCTTCGCCTCCCGCTCAAGGGACGCACGCTAATATGGCGCCAAGTACATCAGGGACGCCCATAGCGATTACTTTGCAGGACATGGCTGCAATCATGAATAATACCCTGTCAGAGGTATTATCCAGATTGCCTGAATTGAGAGGCAAGCGCGATATCTCTGGGGTTAGACTAGATACAGAGCAAGTAGATGCTGTAAGAGCCATGTCTGATACTGCGTCACAATATGCAGAACCTGAGGACGGAGAGCTTCAGTCTGTGGGTGACGTCTCTGAATCGGGGAGACCTGATTCAGAGATTTCTAATTTTAAATTTAAGCTTGAGAACCTCTGTGTATTGCTTGGGGAGGTATTAGCTGCTCTGAATGACTGTGACACAATTGCAGTGCCAGAGAGATTGTGTAGGCTGGATAAATACTATGCAGTGCCAGTGAGTACTGATGTTTTTCCAATACCTAAAAGGCTTACAGAAATTATTAGTAAGGAGTGGGATAGGCCCGGTGTGCCCTTTTCCCTACCTCCTATATTTAGAAAAATGTTTCCAATAGATGCCACTACATGGGACTTATGGCAGACTGTCCCTAAGGTGGAGGGAGCAGTTTCTACTTTAGCAAAGCGTACCACTATCCCGGTTGAGGACAGTTGTGCTCTTTCAGATCCAATGGATAAAAAATTAGAGGGTTACCTTAAGAAAATGTTTATTCAACAAGGTTTTATTTTACAGCCCCTTGCATGCATTGCGCCTGTCACTGCTGCGGCAGCATTCTGGTTTGAGGCCCTGGAAGAGGCCATCCATACAGCTCCATTGACTGAAATTGTTGACAAGCTTAGAACTCTTAAGCTAGCTAACTCATTTGTTTCTGATGCCATTGTTCATTTGACTAAACTAACGGCTAAGAATTCCGGATTCGCCATCCAGGCGCATAGGGCGCTATGGCTCAAATCCTGGTCAGCTGATGTGACTTCAAAGTCTAAATTACTCAACATTCTTTTCAAGGGGCAGACCTTATTCTGGCCTGGTTTGAAAGAAATTATTGCTGACATTACTGGAGGTAAGGGTCATACCCTTCCTCAGGACAGGGCCAAATCAAAGGCCAAACAGTCTAATTTTCGTGCCTTTCGAAATTTCAAGGCAGGTGCAGCATCAACTTCCTCTGCTTCAAAACAAGAGGGAACTTTTGCTCAGTCAAAGCAGGCCGGGAAACCTAACCAGTCCTGGAACAAGGGCAAGCAGGCCAGAAAGCCTGCTGCTGCCTCTAAGACAGCATGAAGGAGCGGCCCCCTATCCGACAACGGATCTAGTAGGGGGCAGACTCTCACTCTTCGCCCAGGTGTGGGCAAGAGATGTTCAGGATCCCTGGGCGTTGGAGATCATATCTCAGGGATATCTTCTGGACTTCAAAGCTTCTCCTCCACAAGGGAGATTTCACCTTTCAAGATTATCTGAAAATCAGATAAAGAAAGAGGCATTCCTAAGCTGCGTACAAGATCTCCTTGTAATGGGAGTGATCCATCCAGTTCCGGGGACGGAACAAGGACAGGGGTTTTATTCAAATCTGTTTGTGGTTCCCAAAAAAGAGGGAACCTTCAGACCAATTTTGGATTTAAAGATCCTAAGCAAATTCCTCAGAGTTCCGTCATTCAAGATGGAAACTATTCGAACCATTTTACCCATGATCCAAGAGGGTCAGTACATGACCACAGTGGACTTAAAGAATGCCTACCTTCACATTCCGATTCACAAGAATCATCATCAGTTCCTGAGGTTTGCCTTTCTAGACAGGCATTACCAATTTGTAGCTCTTCCATTTGGGTTGGCTACAGCCCCAAGAATTTTTACAAAGGTTCTGGGCTCACTTCTGGCGGTCCTAAGACCGCGAGGCATAGCGGTGGCTCCTTACCTGGACGATATCCTGATACAGGCGTCAAGCTTTCAAATTGCCAAATCTCATACAGAGATAGTTCTGGCATTCCTGAGGTCGCATGGGTGGAAAGTGAACGAAGAAAAGAGTTCTCTATCTCCTCTCACGAGGGTTTCCTTCCTAGGGACTCTAATAGATTCTGTAGAAATGAAAATTTACCTGACGGAGTCCAGGTTATCAAAACTTCTAAATGCTTGCCATGTTCTTTACTCCATTCCGCGCCCCACGGTGGCTCAGTGCATGGAAGTAATCGGCTTAATGGTAGCGGCGATGGACATAGTGCCATTCACGCGCCTGCATCTCAGACCGCTGCAATTATGCATGCTCAGTCAGTGGAATGGGGATTACACAGATTTGTCCCGTCTACTAAATCTGGATCAGAAAACCAGAGATTCTCTTCTCTGGTGGTTATCTCGGGCCCATCTGTCCAAGGGTATGACCTTTCGCAGACCAGATTGGACAATTGTAACAACAGATGCCAGCCTTCTAGGTTGGGGTGCAGTCTGGAACTCCCTGAAGGCTCAGGGTTCATGGACTCAGGAGGAGAAACTCCTCCCAATAAATATTCTGGAGTTAAGAGCAATATTCAATGCTCTTCTGGGTTGGCCTCAGCTAGCAACACTGAGGTTCATCAGATTTCAGTCGGACAACATCACGACTGTGGCTTACATCAACCATCAAGGGGGAACCAGGAGTTCCCTATTGATGTCAGAAGTCTCCAAGATAATTCGCTGGGCAGAGACTCACTCTTGCCACCTGTCAGCGATCCATATCCCAGGTGTAGAGAACTGGGAGGCGGATTTTCATCAGACTTTTCATTCTGGGGAATGGGAACTCCACCCGGAGGTGTTTGCTCAATTGGTTCTCCGTTGGGGCAAACCAGAATTGGATCTCATGGTGTCTCACCAGAACGCCAAGCTTCCTTGTTACGGATCCAGGTCTAGGGACCCAGAAGCGGCACTGATAGATGCTCTAGCAGCACCTTGGTTCTTCAACCTGGCTTATGTGTTTCCACCGTTTCCTCTGCTCCCTCGTCTGATTGCCAAAATCAAACAGGAAAGAGCATCGGTGATATTGATAGCGCCTGCGTGGCCACGCAGGACCTGGTATGCAGACCTAGTGGACATGTCATCCTTTCCACCATGGACTCTGCCTCTGAGACAAGACCTTCTAATACAAGGTCCTTTCAATCATCCGAATCTACTTTCTCTGAGACTGACTGCATGGAGATTGAACGCTTGATCCTATCAAAGCGTGGCTTCTCCGAGTCAGTAATTGATACCTTAATACAGGCACGAAAGCCTGTCACCAGGAAAATTTACCACAAGATATGGCGTAAATATCTTCATTGGTGTGAATCCAAGAATTACTCATGGAGTAGTGTTAGGATTCCTAGGATATTGTCCTTCCTCCAAGAGGGTTTGGACAAAGGATTATCAGCTAGTTCTTTAAAGGGACAGATTTCTGCTCTGTCTATTCTTTTACACAAGCGTCTGGCAGAAGTTCCAGACGTTCAGGCATTTTGTCAGGCTTTAGTTAGAATTAAGCCTGGGTTTAAACCTGTTGCTCCTCCATGGAGCTTAAACTTGGTTCTTAAAGTTCTTCAAGGGGTTCCGTTTGAACCCCTTCATTCTATTGATATCAAACTTCTTTCATGGAAAGTTCTTTTTCTGATGGCTATTTCCTCGGCTCGAAGAGTCTCGGAGTTATCTGCCTTACATTGTGATTCTCCTTATCTGATCTTTCATTCAGATAAAGTTGTTCTGCGTACAAAACCTGGGTTTTTACCTAAGGTGGTTTCTAACAAGAATATCAATCAAGAGATTGTTGTTCCATCATTATGTCCTAATCCTTCCTCAAAGAAGGAACGTCTTTTGCATAATCTAGACGTAGTCCGTGCCTTGAAGTTTTACTTACAGGCTACTAAAGATTTTCGGCAAACATCTAACCTGTTTGTTGTTTACTCTGGACAGAGGAGAGGTCAGAAGGCCTCGGCAAACCTCTCTTTCTTTTTGGCTTCGGAGTATAATCCGTTTAGCCTATGAGACTGCTGGACAGCAGCCTCCTGAAAGGATTACAGCTCATTCTACTAGAGCTGTGGCTTCCACCTGGGCCTTTAAAAATGAGGCCTCTGTTGAACAGATTTGCAAGGCTGCAACTTGGTCTTCCCTTCATACTTTTTCCAAATTTTACAAATTTGATACTTTTGCTTCTTCGGAG
Organism: Bombina bombina; assembly: GCF_027579735.1. Classification (NCBI taxonomy): domain Eukaryota; kingdom Metazoa; phylum Chordata; class Amphibia; order Anura; family Bombinatoridae; genus Bombina; species Bombina bombina. Next base: position 522,029,037 of record NC_069504.1, read on the forward strand.
GCTGTTTTTGGGAGAAAGGTTCTACAGACAGTGGTTCCTTCCGTTTAAGTTCCTGCCTTGTCCCTCCCATCATCTGTGTACTTTAGCTTTGGTATTGGTATCCCACAAGTAATGGATGATCCGTGGACTGGATACACTTAACAAGAGAAAACATAATTTATGCTTACCTGATGAATGTATTTCTCTTGTAGTGTATCCAGTCCACGGCCCGCCCTGTCCTTTTCAGGCAGGTCTAAATTTTAATTAAACTACAGTCACCACTGCACCCTATGGTTTATCCTTTTCTCAGCTTGTTTCGGTCGAATGACTGGATATGGCAGTGAGGGGAGGAGCTATATAGCAGCTCTGCTGTGGCTGATCCTCTTGCAACTTCCTGTTGGGAAGGAGAATATCCCACAAGTAATGGATGATCCGTGGACTGGATACACTACAAGAGAAATAAATTTATCAGGTAAGCATAAATTATGTTTTTCTTCCTTCTCTTGGTATCTTTATTTGAAAAGCAAGAATGTAAAGCTTAAGAGCCGGTGTTCTGTAATATTTGTCTACTGTGTTACGTTTACCTACCTACGTAACGCGTACGGCCAAGCCTACATCTAAATAGAGCACTTTAATATCCACCATTTTTGTTTCAAACGGAGGCTGATGTCAAAATATTGATCAGATTGTTATATTTGGCAGTTTTGATTGCAGATCTCGCTCAAACATAAAACTTTAAAACATAAACAAAAAATATTATGTATGTTATTAGCTTGTGATGACGGCATTCATTGTATAAATGTAGTTTTTCAGGGTACAGATATGTTTCAATTTTTTTTTGTTACATAGCCTGCAAAATGCATTTATAAAGTAAACGCTATCATCACAAGCTAATACCATACATAACATTTTGTGTATATTTTAATTATTTATGTTTGAGCGAGATCTGAACTGAAAATGGCCAAATATAACGTGGTCGGAAAATTAAACAGAACTTAACCATACGATCACTATTTTAACATCAGCCTCCATTTGAAAAAAAAACACGGATATGAAAGTGCTCTATCTAGATGTAGGATTGGCCGTACGCGTTACGTAAGTAAGACAACGTAACAAGGTAGGGAATTATTACAGAACACCGGCCCATTTTTGGTTCAGAACTGGGGTTGCTCTTGCTTATTGGGTGGCTAAACGTAGCCATCAATCACGAGCGCTAGCTAGGGTGCTGAACCAAAAATGGGACAGCTCCTTAGCTTACATTCCTACTTTTTCAAATAAAGATGCCAAGAGAACAAAGAAAAATTGATATTAGGAGTAAATTAAAAAGTTGCTTAAAATTGCATCATGAATCATGAAAGAAAAACAAATGGGTTTACTATCCCTTCAAAGGGACAGTCTACACTAGAATTGTTATTGTTTAAAAAGATAGATAATGCCTTTACTTTCCATTCCCCAGCTTTGCACAAGAAACATTGATATATTAATAAACCTCTATATTTCTGCCTGTTTCTAAGCCACTACAGACAGCCTCTTATCACATGCTTTTTATTTGCTTTTCACAACAGGGGACGGCTAGTTCATGTGGGCCATATAGATAACATTGTGTTCATGCCTGAGGAGTTTTTTAAGAGTTAACACAACACAGTACTAAATGCAAGTCAGTAGATAATAAATAATAAGTCCTGTGATCAGGGGGCTGTCAGAAGAGGCTTAGATACAAGGTAATCACAGAGGTAAAAAGTATATTAATATAACTGTGGAATGGGTAATAAAGGGTTATCTATCTTTTAAAAGACTGTCCCTTTAAAGTACATTTCCTTTTTGTCACAGCATTATGGAGTCCTTATCTTTTGTGAATTATCTGGTAAAGATGAAGACACTGACATTTGAGCTTCATGATGTAGAGATAATCTTGCTACCTGCTTCTCAGTATTAGAAAGGGCAAAGGTATTTGATCCTCGGCGTATAGCAAATAGTAGATGAGTGGTAGCTAAAGGGACTAGAAACCATTAGAAACCGCAAATTGATTAACCTTACCCAATTGTGGTATTGTATCCATGCTGAAGTGGTATGTTTGTGTGCTTATATGTTTAAAGGGATGTAAACCCCTACATTTTTCCTTTCACGATTCAGAGCATACAATTTGAAACAACTTTTCTAAATTATGCATAAAGCAGCAAAAAATCTGAAACCACAATCTTAATTTAATATTAGTAGGTTGGTGCAGACCCTTGAGCTAATGCAATATAGTTCAAACAAAGTATGAATGGGTGACAATATACCCATTACCAAAAAGACAGGTAATCAAGCTCTCTTAATGAGTTATCCCTTTATTAATATATGTATAGGAACAATATAAACAGTTGCTGCTTTCATCTAGCATTTCACCCCTATACACCATCCTGTAGGGGCTTCTTTCGGGCACGTGCCTACAAAATGTCAATGTGCATTCACCCCCTATATACCATCCTATAGGGGTTTTCTCCTGTGTACGAGATACTTCTGGGATACTTCTACTATCAAATTTACACCTTTATTGTGACGTTTTGGAGTTAAAGGGACAGTCTTCTTAAAAATTGTTATTGTTTAAAAAGATAGATAGTCCCTTTATTACCCATTCCCCAGTTTTGCATAACCAACAATGTTATATCAACACACTTTTTACCTGTGTGATTACCTTGTATCTACGTCTCAGCAGACTGGACCCTTATCCCAGTTCTTTTGACAGACATGCATTTTAGCCAATCAGGGCTGACTCCTAATTAACTCAATCGGAGTAAGTACAATGTTATCTATATAACACACATGAACTAGCACTGTCTAACTGGGAAAAACTGTCAAGATGCAAAGATGAGCCTACCTAGGTTTAGCTTTCAACAAAGAATACCAAGGAAACAAAGAATATTAAGTAAATTGGAAAGTTGTTTAAAAATTGCATACCCTATCTGAATCATTCAGATCTGAAAATGTTATTTTGACTTAACTGTCCCTTTAAACACCTCCTCCTCGAACATCTATCTATATACCTATCTATAATGCAAGCAAGACTTCCATATTGCTGTATGCTTGTAGTGCTTTCTTTTTTAATTTATTGTTTAAACTTCAATAGGATTACATCAAGAATTTGAACATGACCAACATATATATTACAGCTGCTAGTATACCATATAATCCATATGCCATCTTTTTTTTTTTTATACTCTTTATTTTGTGCCAGCCAGACCATGTACATTCAACAACAATTAATTCAAAAACAAAAGAAAAGCAGATCAAGTATAAATCCATTATACAATTTGTTTGAACATTACATCATGTCAATCAAAAACAAAATAAAAAATAGTCAAACATTAACACAGATAAGGCATATCATTATCCTCTTAACGCTATGTATATTGAAATCAATGAGAGCAACCCATATTAGTTCCACTTATCAAATATTGAAGTTGATTTGGCTGGTATTTTCCTAATTTCTCTAATAGCCCCAAATAAAACAACTAACCTATAAAACAAAACTGAGAGAAAAAAAAAAACAAAAAAAAAACACCCACATCAAATCACCCTATTTCTTAAGGCAACATATCTTCCATCCAATTAATAACTAATGTGATGTCCCTAAATGGGTATAGAATCTGCTCCTGTTGTGTTCTAGCAAAAGATCTTATCAAGGGGCCCCATTTTATAAGAAACAATTTTACTTCATTTTCTTTAGAAGCTTGTGTTGCATATTGTTCTAATATCATCTGTTTCATTAAAAAGTTCTTCCATTCTACAAAGCTAAGTTTTTTTTTATTTTTCCAATTTTTAAATATGATGTTTCTAGCAGTTAATACCACTATATTTCCCAATTTGGTGTCTTGTGTCTGATCTTCATAGATCAGGAAGATGATTTGTTCTATATTAAAATAGATCTGCCTATCCAAAACTTTAGATAGCCAAAATTCAATCTTTCTCCAAAATTGTTTGATAATTGGACACTCCCAGACCATATGTATAAGGTCTGCTGCTTTCATTTTACACTTGGGACACTTATCAAACTCTTTATAACCCCAATCTGACCCTTTTTTGGGAGTGTAATAGGTTTTGTAGAGTAGTTTTATATGCGCCTCCCTCCAGGTCTCGGATACCGTTATTTTAGTTACACTCTGTATTGATTTTTTTAGGTAATCTGAATCTATCTGGAAATGGGGACTCCATTTTCCAGCTATGTACTCTAAGTTGGCCATTCCTTCGTGTATTGATAACATTTTATACCATGGTGATATAGAATAAATACCGTGTTTAACCATTCCTATCCAGGATTCTAACCTCTCCCAATCCCACTCGTATCCATTGTTTCTAACTAATTTATCTGTATAATGCTTAATTTGTAGGTAGGCAAAAAAATCTTTATTAATCAGGCCAAATTCTTCTTTTAACATTTCAAAGGACTTCACAAATTTTCTTTCTAGATTTATAATTTGATGTATATATTTGAGACCTTTTCTTTCCCAATTTTTAAATAATGCAGAGTTTATGCCTTCAGGAAAGGCCTGGTTATTCAGAATTTCCAAATATTTGGATATTCTAAATGTCACCTTAAGTTTTCCACATATTTTTTGCCACGCCCAGATAGGATAATATAACGTTTTAAACCTTCTCAGTTCGCTTGGTAATTCCATTCTAGATAAATGCAAAAAGTTTATCATTTTAATTGGAAAGAATAGATTTAATTCTATTTCAGGTATTGTGTAATATGCTACTTCAGTAAACCATTCTACTACTATCCTACTCAAAACTATCCAGTTATAATATTCTAGATTCGGGAGGGCAAATCCCCCATTTTCCCTTGATAGGGATATTTTTTTCATTGAAATTCTAGATTTCTTTCCATTCCAAATAAACTTTTGAATATCTAGTTGCAATTTTTTTAAGTCTTTTTTAGAAATTGGTATTGGAATATTTTGCATGATATAGAGTATTTTGGGTAAGGATATCATTTTATATAAATTTATTCTTCCCAAGATAGAGAGAGGCAATTTTGACCAGAATTTAAGGTCTTCACTTATTTTTTTAAATAACGGAGTAAAATTCATACTATACCACCTGTCTTCCGATCTAGATATGTATATTCCTAAATATCTTATACCTTCTGGTGAATTTTTAAAATATTCCTTAGTTTTTGTTCCGGTTTGCCCATTAATCATCATTAATTCTGACTTACTGGTATTTATTTTATATCCAGAAAACGTACTAAAATTATTTATTACTTCCATTATTATAGGAATGTTTTTTCCAAGTTACTTACAAATAGAAGCAAATCATCTGCATATAGGGCAATCTTGCATTCGTATTTTGTCATTTTAATTCCCTCTATCTTTTCTCTCAAGACACATGCTAAAGGTTCTATAACAATGTCAAATAATAAGGGTGACAAAGGGCACCCTTGTCTAGTACCTCTCTTTAAAATTATTTCACCCGAAATTTGGCCATTGACTAATAGTGCTGTACGAGGAAAATTGTAAAGTTTTTCAATCAGACTAATTATCTTTTCATGGAAACCAAACTGCTTTAGAGAAGTGTATAAATGATTCCATTCTATGGAATCGAAGGCTTTATGGGCGTCTAATGAAATAATCGCTGCATCAAGTTCTTTAATTTGTGTCCTCCCAACATTCTGCTTCTTAAAATGGTCTAAAACAAGAAAAACTTTCCTAATATTAGATGCAGAATTTCTACCTTTCAGAAACCCAGTCTGGTCTCCATGTATTATATGTTTGAGTATCACTTGAAATCTCTCTGCCATTATACCAGTTAATAACTTATAGTCTACATTTAGGAGAGATATGGGTCTATATGAGTCCATTTGATCACTTTTTTTGTTTGGTTTTAATATTAAGGAAGTCCAAGAAGATGTAAAACTACTTGACATACCTTTTCCATCGCAAAAATAAGAGTTAAATAGAGACTTAAGATTAGGTATTATGTGGTCAGAGAGAATTTTATAATACTCATTAGGCAGAAAATCTGGGCCAGGAGACTTGTTATTCTTAAGGTTTTTTATCGCCTTTTCAATTTCTTTCTCTGTAATGGGTTCTATTATTTTATTCATCTCACCCTTATCTATCCTTGGGAGTTTTACATTAGACCAGAATTTTTCCTTATTAGCAAGATTTAAATTTTCGGCACTATATACCTTTTGGTAATATTCTTCTAAAGCTTTCATAATCTCCTCAGTTTTGTTCAATTTTACTCCTTCTTTATTCAGTACAGAGATGAAGTTATGACCCCTAGCTTTATTAGCCAATTTCGCAAGTAATTTTCCGGATTTGTTCCCATATCTAAAATATTTTGAGCTAGCTTTAATCTCTTGTTGTGCGGTGTTATTTAACAACCATATATCTCTTGCTTCTTTGGCCTCTCTATATTTCTTCCAGTTGAATTCGGAAGAATCATTTATCACTCTATTATATGTTTGCGTAAGCCTTCTAGTAATTTCCTTCTCTGTTTGTTTTTTTTTTTTTTTTGATCATACATAGGTATGCTATGATTTCTCCTCTTATTACAGTTTTAGATGCTTCCCAGAAGAGTTCAGGTCTATTAGTATGTTCAGAGTTATTAAGCGCGTAATCCTGCCACTTTGTCACTAAGAATGTTTTAAACTTCACGTTCTCCAATAAATATGTTGGGAAACGGAACTTTTTAATTATTGACTTATACATCTTTATCTTCAAATTTAATGTTATAGGAGCATGATCTGATAGGGTCACGTCTCTTATTGTGGTATCAACCTCAACATCAAACAATTTTTCGGAAATCAGAAACATATCTATTCTAGATAGGGTCTTGTGTGTTTTTGACATACATGTATAATCTTTACTCACAGGATTATTTTCCCTCCATATATCTTTAACATTCAGATTACTCATGAGTTTTTTAAGAAGTCTGGATTCTAGATTATCCCTTTTACTTTTTTTAATATTTTCCCCTTCTCTGAACCTATCTATTGGTACTTGACATACCATGTTAAAATCTCCCCCTAATATTAATAAACCCTCTGCCTCAACCAATGTGTGTGTCTGAAGATCTGCCCAGAACTTAGGAGCATGTTCATTTGGACCATATACATTGCAAATTGTAATAATTTTCCCCAGCATTTCTATTTTTAAAAGTATGTATCTCTCATTTGGGTCTAAAAAACAAGTTTTTATCTTAAATTCTAAGTTTTTCTTTATTAGGATAGCTACTCCTCGTTTTCTACTTTTACAGGGGGTACCCACCATTGTGCCAACCCAATTAGTTTTCAATTTTTCCAACTCTTTCTTGTTTAAGTGGGTCTCCTGTAGTAGGGCTATATCAGTTCCTAATATTTTAAGCTGTTTAAGGATTGCTTTCCTTTTTAGGGGGGAGGTAATTCCACCTACATTCCACGAGGTAAATTTAATACAACCTAGCATAGCTTATATACAAAAGAGATAGGGTGATTTAAAAGCAACCAACAAAAAAAAAAAACAAAAAAAAAAAAACACAGACAACCCCCCCACCACCCCCCATAAATTTAAAATTCTACATAGTGCGCGGACGAGTGGAAACATCCGTGAGATTTCAAAATTCTTTTTAGTCAAACCTAACAACTGAATTCTCATTTATAACCAGTACACCTTAGTTTACTTTATACCCTTCATAAATAATTCAGCTTCATTTGTGTTTTCAAGTATTTTTATGCCCTTTGCCTCCTGGATACGGATCTTAGCAGGATAAATTAAAGTAGCGCTCACTCCCTTATTTATTAGTTGGGTACATATTGGTGCCATCTCTCTGCGTTTATTTGAAACTTCTGCAGAATAATCTTGGAAAATTAAAATTTTTCTCTCTTCAATGATCACTTCCCTCTTTTTCCTATAGTAATGAAGCAACTTTAGTTTATCTTGGAAGTTGAGGAATTTGGCGATTATGGGCCTCGGCCTATCATTACTCCTATCTTCTTTTAATGGTCCTATCCTATGACTTCTCTCAATTAAAAAAGGTAATTCATTAACAGGGATTCCCAACATCTCCGGTAAAATAACAGATACAAATTTATTTAAATCCTTGTATTGTGTTTTTTCAGAAAGACCTATTATTTTGAGATTATTTCGTCTGGCCCTGTTTTCTAAATCATCTGTTTTATTCTGTAAATCCCTTATGCTTTTTTCCATTTTAGTTATTTTAGACTCATTTATAGTACTGTTATCTTCTATATTGGAGATCCTCTGTTCTACTTCAGACAGCCTTCTAGAGAATTGCCTAACTTCAGTTGCTAATCCGGATATTTCTGCTCTGACCTGGTCAAACTGGGGAATAAAGATCTCTGATATATTTTTAATCAATGTCTGGGTGTCTATCTGGTTAAAACTCTCGTTATTTATCTCAGCTATTGTTTCACTTTGTCCTTTGTTGTTTTTTTTTTCCCTGTTCCTGGCTGCCATTGCTGGAGATTTGTTCTTTGTCTGTGTCTTAAATTTATCCATATATGTGAATGTAACACTTATTCCCCTCTAAAAAAGGGTTATTTTGTGCAAAGAAAAAAACAAGAAAAAAGCCTAATCTAGTGAAGTGCTCCTGGTGTGAAAAATCAAAGGAAAGAAAAAAAAACTTCCTACAGTGATAAAGTGTTCCCCCCTCCCCCCGTAGCCCCCTTTTTTTTTTTTTTTTTTTATTAGAGTGAAGTGAATTCGTTATTAATAATAATTCAGTGAAAATATAAGGCCAGCCTCTGTTAGCCAGACAGAGAAACTTAAATGTACCTTAAGCAAACAGTCCTGACTAGCTAATTTCCCTCTTATCATTGACTTATCATATATTCCCCTTTTCTAATACACCTCATCCAAATCAGAAAACATTCCAAAACCATACAGAGGTCACAGTACCACAGAGAAGAGAAAAAAAAAAAAAAAAAGGGTTTTCAAATGTTTCCTCACAAAATCAGAAAAAAGAGAAAAACGGAGAAATGAAAAAAATTATTTTCTCCCTGTTTGCTAAGATTCTGTTTTACATTTTCAGCCTGTCCAGTATGGTGAACACAGCCCTTAGTAAAGTATATTTGCAAACGCTTTCTGCCCAAAAGCAGTCAGCTATATAAAAATCCAGATTCTTAAGTTATCCCAGTCAAAGTTCTGTGTATTTCAAATCAGTCCTTTTTAATTTCCTTTTTAGCCACCTTCCTCACACTTTTCCTCTCCCTGTCTCTCCCCTTAGCAGTCCTCCTTTATCTCAGATTTAAGTATACAGGGGGAGACAGGAGACACAAATGGGGCACTCGTTCTGTACAACTATCCCGTCTAAGTCCAGCCAACAAGAAAAAGAAATAGTCTTAAACTCCACAGTGTGGGCTTACCGTATCTCTCGTGATCTTCACCGTGGTATCCCTGTTTGTTAGCGGAGAGCCCACTTCTAGCTCTCCCTCTACAACAGACGAGGCAAGCCACACACTGGGATCTTCACCGGACTGAAGCGAGAGAGGCGGCGGTGAGTGATGACGTAATCCGCTATCTTCCCTTCCTCCAGCCGGGGGTCGACACACTCCGCGTTCACCTGAGGCCACAACAAGCAGAAGGGGAAAGGCAGAAGACCCCGGTACTCCGGTCACCAAGCACCCGCTCCAACCCAGAACCAGGCGGGTTTTTCGCAGGTAAGTCCTTTCTTTATCTAAGCCCACAGTATTCAGATGCGGCAAGCAGGTAGGTAGGCAAGCGGTATCTACATCAGCCGTCCTTCAATTAGGAAAACACTTTTGATGTTTGGCGTCCTGTAATACTTCTGCTTCTTAGGCGTACCTGTAACCTTGCTAAGCTGCCGTATTCTCAGCCGATGCTTTATATATATCCTTTGATTGCTAGTAACAGGGAGCCGGCTGTTCAAACTCCCGATATCCAGCGGAGCATACACCGCTAGAAGGGGAAAGGCAGAAGACCCCGGTACTCCGGTCACCAAGCACCCGCTCCAACCCAGAACCAGGCGGGTTTTTCGCAGGTAAGTCCTTTCTTTATCTAAGCCCACAGTATTCAGATGCGGCAAGCAGGTAGGTAGGCAAGCGGTATCTACATCAGCCGTCCTTCAATTAGGAAAACACTTTTGATGTTTGGCGTCCTGTAATACTTCTGCTTCTTAGGCGTACCTGTAACCTTGCTAAGCTGCCGTATTCTCAGCCGATGCTTTATATATATCCTTTGATTGCTAGTAACAGGGAGCCGGCTGTTCAAACTCCCGATATCCAGCGGAGCATACACCGCTAGCTGTCAGGTGTAAGATGACCGTAGGTTTTTTTTTTTTTTCTTTTCCACTGTCCATCCAGTGAATCCGTTGTCCCGGATTCAAGCCCCAGTTCTGGGCTATGGCTATAGCGTTTGAGGGGGAAGGGTATGGTTCCCTTCTAGCTGGAGCCAACACGGAGCAGCAGCGCACCTTCACCTGCTAGCTCCTCCCCTCCGCAACACCTCCCCCGGTCGACGTATATTTATGTCCATATGCCATCTTTTTAATTTACCTTTCTTCCATTCCCCCACCCACACCATTCTCTCTTCACCTCTGCCATGAATGAGAGATGGGATTGTTGATTTGTTGAGTAGGAGATCTGTTTTGTTTCTTTTGAGAAGTTAATTAAACTAAGTACAGGTAGATGTGTATATCCCCAGTAGCCTGTATGTTTGGACATCCTATTTCATTACATTTTGTTTACTGTGAAAGTGCTGGTTTCATTCTGTTTCAACCAAATTGCTTTATTCTGTTCCTCTACTGTATAACACTATATTTTTTAAACAGACATTAAAGACTTAATACATGTTACATAGAATGATTGGATTAAAAGCAACGATTATAATGAGAATAATATTCAGATTTTTTTTTTTTTTATTCATCTTAGTTGTTGGAATCTTTAAAAAAAAATGTGTAAAGGTTTAGTTTCCTTAAAATGACCCTTGCCATGTTGTAATCTAGGTTTACTTCTCTACTTAAACCAATAAGGGACATTTATAAATGGGTCACTAGAGTGTCCAACCAATGATGATGTGGAATATATCAGTGTTAAGTCTGGAGTCTTCCACTTTCAACAGGAAATGGAAAGCCCACAGTTTTCAGAAAGAAACTACAGGAAAAGTGACAAAGTAATAATGGAAGTACTGTTTATTTCAACATATCTTTACAACTCTTTTAAGGGATAGTCTAGTGAAAATTAAATTTCTTTCATGTAATTAGCAAGAGTCCATGAGCTAGTGACGTATGGGATATACATTCCTACCAGGAGGGGCAAAGTTTCCCAAACCTCAAAATGCCTATAAATACACCCCTCACCACACCCACAAATCAGTTTTACAAACTTTGCCTCCCATGGAGGTGGTGAAGTAGGTTTGTGCTAGATTCTACGTTGATATGCGCTTCGCAGCAGGCTGGAGCCCGGTTTTCCTCTCAGTGTGCAGTGAATGTCAGAGGGATGTGAAGAGAGTATTGCCTATTTGAATTCAATGATCTCCTTCTACGAGGTCTATTTCATAGGTTCTCTGTTATCGGTCGTAGAGATTCATCTCTTACCTCCCTTTTCAGATCGACGATATACTCTTATATATACCATTACCTCTACTCATTCTCGTTTCAGTACTTGTTTTGCTTTCTACTACATGTAGATGAGTGTCCTGGGGTAAGTAAGTCTTATTTTCTGTGACACTCTAAGCTATGGTTGGGCACTTTTATATAAAGTTCTAAATATATGTGTTTAAACATTTATTTGCCTTGATTCAGGATGTTCAACGTTCCTTATTTCAGACAGTCAGTTTCATATTTGGGATAATGCATATGAATAAACCAATTTTTCTTACCTTAAAATTTGACTTTTTTCCTGTAGGCTGTTAGGCTCGCGGGGGCTGAAAATGCTTCATTTTATTGCGTCATTCTTGGCACGGATTTTTTTGGCGCAAAAAATTTCTTGTCATTTCCGGCGTCATACTTGTCGCCGGAAGTTGCGTAATTTTTTTTGGCGTTTTTGAGCCAAAAATGTCGGCGTCACCGGATGTGGCGTCATTTTTGGCGCTTAATAATGTGGGCGTCTTTTTTGGCGCTAAAAAATATGGGCGTCATTATTGTCTCCACATTATTTAAGTCTCATTGTTTATTTGCTTCTGGTTGCTAGAAGCTTGTTCATTGGCATTTTTCCCCATTCCTGAAACTGTCCTTTAAGGAATTTGATAAATTTTGCTTTATATGTTGTTTTTTCTATTACATATTGCAAGATGTCTCAGATTGACCCTGTATCAGAAGCTACTTCTGGAAAATCGCTGCCTGATGCTGGATCTACAAAAGTTAAGTGTATTTGTTGTAAACTTGTGGTAACTGTTCCTCCGGCTGTTGTTTGTAATGAATGTCATGAAAAACTTGTTAATGCAGATAATATTTCCTTTAGTAATGTTCCATTACCTGTTGCTGTTCCATCAACATCTAATATTCAGGGCGTTCCTGTTAACATAAGAGATTTTGTTTCTAAATCTATTAAGAAGGCTATGTCTGTTATTCCTCCTTCCAGTAAACGTAAAAAGTCTTTTTAAACTTTTCATGTTTCAGATGACTTTTTAAACGAACATCATCATTCTGATTCTGTTTCTGATACTGATTTTTCTGGTTCAGAAGATTCTATTTCAGAGATTGATACTGATAAATCTTCATATTTGTTTAAAATGGAATTTATTCGTTCTTTACTTAAAGAAGTATTAATTGCATTAGAAATAGAGGAATCTGGTCCTCTTGATACTAAATCTAAACGTTTGAATACGGTTTTTAAACCACCTGTAGTTATTCCGGAGGTTTTTCCCGTCCCTGATGCTATTTCTGAAGTAATCTCCAGGGAATGGAATAATCTGGGTAATTCATTTACTCCTTCTAAACGGTTTAAGCAATTATATCCTGTACCATCTGACAGATTAGAGTTTTGGGACAAAATCCCTAAGGTTGATGGGGCTATCTCTACTCTTGCTAAACGTACTACTATTCCTACGGCAGATAGTACTTCCTTTAAGGATCCTTTAGATAGGAAAATTGAATCCTTTCTAAGAAAAGCTTACTTATGTTCAGGTAATCTTCTTAGACCTGCTATATCTTTGGCGGATGTTGCTGCAGCTTCAACTTTCTGGTTAGAAGCTTTAGCACAACAAGTAACAGATCATAATACGCATAGCATTGTTAATCTTCTTCAACATGCTAATAACTTTATTTGTCATGCCATCTTTGATATCATTAGGGTTGATGTCAGGTATATGTCTTTAGCTATTTTAGCTAGAAGAGCTTTATGGCTTAAAACTTGGAATGCTGATATGTCTTCTAAGTCAACTTTGCTTTCCCTTTCTTTCCAGGGTAATAAATTGTTTGGTTCACAGTTGGATTCTATTATCTCAACTGTTACTGGGGGGAAAGGAACTTTTTTACCACAGGATAAAAAATCTAAAGGTAAATTTAGGTCTGCTAATCGGTTTCGTTCCTTTCGTCATAATAAGAAACAAAAGCCTGATCCTTCCCCTACAGGAACGGTATCAGTTTGGAAACCATCTCCAGTCTGGAATAAATCCAAGCCCTTTAGAAAGCCAAAGCCAGCTCCCAAGTCCACATAAAGGTGCGGCCCTCATTCCAGCCCAGCTGGTAGGGGGCAGATTACGTTTTTTCAAAAAAATTTGGATCAATTCGATTCACAATCTTTGGATTCAGAACATTGTTTCACAAGGGTACAGAATAGGCTTCAAGATAAGGCCTCCTGCAAGAAGATTTTTTCTTTCCTGTGTCCCAATAAATCCAGTGAAGGCTCAAGCATTTCTGTAATGTGTTTCAGATCTAGAGTTGGCTGGAGTAATTGTGCCAGTTCCAGTTCTGGAACAGGGGCTGGGGTTTTACTCAAATCTCTTCATTGTACCAAAGAAGGAGAATTCCTGCAGACCAGTTCTGGATTTAAAAATATTGAATCGTTATGTAAGGATACCAACATTCAAAATGGTAACTATAAGGACTATTCTGCCTTTTGTTCAGCAAGGGCATTATATGTCCACAATAGATTTACAAGATGCATATCTGCATATTCCGATTTATCCAGATCACTATCAGTTTCTGAGATTCTCTTTCCTAGACAAGCATTACCAGTTTGTGGCTCTGCCGTTTGGCCTAGCAACAGCTCCAAGGATTTTTACAAAGGTTCTCGGTGCCCTTCTATCTGTAATCAGAGAACAGGGTATTGTGGTATTTCCTTATTTGGACGATATCTTGGTACTTGCTCAGTCTTCACTTTTAGCAGAATCTCATACGAATCAACTTGTATCGTTTCTTCGAGAACATGGTTGGAGGATCAATTTACCAAAGAGTTCGTTGATTCCTCAGACAAGAGTAACCTTTTTAGGTTTCCAGATAGATTCAGTGTCCATGACTCTGTCACTGACGGACAAGAGATGTCTAAAATTGCTTTCAGCTTGTCGAAACCTTCAGTCTCAATCATTCCCTTCGGTAGCCTTATGCATGGAAATTCTAGGTTTTATGACTGCTGCATCGGACGCGATCCCCTTTGCTCGTTTTCACATGCGACCTCTTCAGCTCTGTATGCTGAACCAGTGGTGTAGGGATTATACAAAGATATCGCAATTAATATATTTAAAACCGATTGTACGACACTATCTGACGTGGTGGACAGACCACCATCGTTTAGTTCAGGGGGCTTCTTTTGTTCTTCCGACCTGGACTGTGATCTCAACAGATGCAAGTCTGACAGGTTGGGGAGCTGTATGGGGGTCTCTGACAGCACAAGGGGTTTGGGAATCTCAGGAGGCGAGATTACCAATCAACATTTTGGAACTCCGTGCGATTTTCAGAGCTCTTCAGTCGTGGCCTCTTCTAAAGAGAGAGTCATTCATTTGTTTTCAGACGGACAATGTCACAACCGTGGCATATGTCAATCATCAAGGAGGGACTCACAGTCCTCTGGCTATGAAAGAAGTATCTCGAATACTTGTATGGGCGGAATCCAGCTCCTGTCTAATTTCTGCGGTTCATATCCCAGGTATAGACAATTGGGAAGCAGATTATCTCAGTCGCCAGACATTACATCCGGGCAAGTGGTCTCTTCACCCAGAGGTATTTCTTCAGATTGTTCAAATGTGGGGACTTCCAGAAATAGATCTGATGGCCTCTCATCTAAACAAGAAACTTCCCAGGTATCTGTCCAGATCCAGGGATTTTCTGGCGGAAGCAGTGGATACATTGTCACTTCCTTGGAAGTATCATCCTGCCTATATCTTTCCGCCTCTAGTTCTTCTTCCAAGAGTGATTTCCAAGATTCTAAAGGAGCGTTCGTCTGTTCTGCTGGTGGCTCCAGCATGGCTTCACAGGTTTTGGTATGCGGATCTTGTCCAGATGGCCACTTGCCAACCGTGGACTCTTCCGTTAAGACCAGACCTTCTATCGCAAGGTCCTTTTTTCCATCAGGATCTCAAATCCTTAAATTTGAAGGTATGGAGATTGATTCTCAGTCATAGAGGTTTCTCTGACTCTGTAATTAATACTATGTTACAGGCTCGTAAATCTGTATCTAGGAAGATATATTATCGAGTCTGGAAGACTTACATTTCTTGGTGTTCTTCTCATCATTTTTCCTGGCATTCTTTTAGAATTCCTAGAATTTTACAGTTTCTTCAGGATGGTTTGGATAAAGGTTTGTCTGCAAGTTCATTGAAAGGACAAATCTCTGCTCTTTCTGTTCTTTTTCACAGAAAGATTGCTAATCTTGGAGTTTGAATTTGGTTCTGGGGGCGCTTCAAGCTCCTCCGTTTGAACCTATGCATTCGCTGGATATTAAATTACTTTCTTGGAAAGTTTCGTTTCTTTTGGCCATCTCTTCTGCTAGAAGAGTTTCTGAATTATCTGCTCTTACTTGTGAGTCTCCTTTTCTGATTTTTCATCAGGATAAGGCGGTGTTACGAACTTCATTTAAATTTTTACCTAAGGTTGTGAATTCTAACAACATTAGTAGAGAAATTGTAGTTCCTTCATTGTGTCCTAATCCTAAGAACTCTAAGGAAAGATTGTTGCATTCTTTGGATGTAGTTAGAGCTTTGAAATATTATGTTGAAGCTACTAAAGATTTCCGAAAGACTTCTAGTCTGTTATCTTTTCTGGTTCTAGGAAAGGTCAGAAGGCTTCTGCCATTTCTTTGGCATCGTGGTTAAAGTCTTTGATTCATCATGCTTATGTTGAGTCGGGTAGAACTCCGCCTCAAAGGATTACAGCTCATTCGACTAGGTCAGTCTCTACTTCCTGGGCATTTAGGAATGAAGCTTCGGTTGATCAGATTTGCAAAGCAGCAACTTGGTCTTCTTTGCGTACTTTTACTAAATTCTACCATTTTGATGTGTTTTCTTCCTCAGAAACAGTCTTTGGTAGAAAAGTACTTCAGGCAGCTGTTTCAGTTTGATTCTTCTGCTTATATTTTCAGTTTTTTTCATTATAAGATTTAAACTTTGTTTTGGGTGTGGATTATTTTTCAGCGGAATTGGCTGTCTTTATTTTATCCCTCCCTCTCTAGTGACTCTTGCGTGGAAGATCCACATCTTGGGTATTCATTATCCCATACGTCACTAGCTCATGGACTCTTGCTAATTACATGAAAGAAAACATAATTTATGTAAGAACTTACCTGATAAATTCATTTCTTTCATATTAGCAAGAGTCCATGAGGCCCACCCTTTTTTTGTGGTGGTTATGATTTTTTTGTATAAAGCACAATTATTCCAATTCCTTATTTTTTATGCTTTCGCACTTTTTTCTTATAATCCCACTTCTTGGCTATTCGTTAAACTGATTTGTGGGTGTGGTGAGGGGTGTATTTATAGGCATTTTGAGGTTTGGGAAACTTTGCCCCTCCTGGTAGGAATGTATATCCCATACGTCACTAGCTCATGGACTCTTGCTAATATGAAAGAAATGAATTTATCAGGTAAGTTCTTACATAAATTATGTTTTTCATTATTCGATAGGGCATGCATTTTTTAAAAAATGTAATGTTACTTTTATCATCAAATTTGCTTCGTTCTCTTGGTATTCTTTGTTGAAACGCTACCTGGACTATTTGCTGTGTATATTTTTGCCAGCACTCTAGTATTCAAAAATTTAAAGTTAGAGTACCCTTCTGTGGAAATTATTACACACACACACATACACACACACACACACACACACACACACATACATACACACACACACACACACACGCATACACATACACGCATACACATACACGCATACACATACACGCATACACATACACGCATACACATACACGCATACACATACACGCATACACATACACGCATACACATACACGCATACACATACACGCATAAACGCATACACATAAACACATACACATACACACATACACATACACACATACACACACATACACATACATACACATACACATACATACACATACACATATAGATATATAGATATATATTTTTTTGTTTTTGTTTTTTTAAAATCAGATGAAAAATGCATTATAAATTAATAACTGTGTATTTATCATTCAAACACAAAAAAACAGGGAAAGTCCTGGTTATAGTACTCAATTCTGGAGTAGACTGTCCCTTTAACTATAGCACAGTGTTTGATTGCTCTTTTTTTTTTTTTTTAGAGTTTTCTATGCTGTTTGTGTTATATTTAGAGTCTCTGTTCTAAAGAAACCATGAAATATGTATATTGCATTTTTTTTGTTGCTGTTATATCATGACTTGTTTTTCTTTTAGGTGATAATAAATAGCACAATTACCCCCAATATGAATTTTACAAAGACATCACAGAAGTTTGGACAATGGGCAGACAGTAGAGCAAATACGGTTTTTGGCCTGGGATTTGCTTCTGAACAACAGTTATCAAAGGTAAGATACACATTTGTAACATCTGACAAAATAACAGTCTGTTTTATTGTCGTAATAAAAAAAAAAGCACTAAGCAGTTGCTTATACTTAAAGTGATTGTAAAGTTTAATGAATAAATAAGCTTAAAAACAGGGGCACTTTCATTCATTAAACTTTACAAAGACGCTTATTTTTTTAAAATTCTTAACTTTGCGTTATGGTAAACATAACGCCTATCCTCTGGCCGCATCTCCTGCTTTCATTAGCAGATCGATGATTAATCTGGCTTCCTCCAATCATTATTTGCCCCCTTTGGCATCCAGCTCGGTAGGCAGGCAAGGATTGAAGGATCGATATTCTAATGAAAGTAACAGCTGAGGGTGTAGGGTCGGCGTTGTGTTTACCTTAACGCATAGGTAATTATTTTTAAAAATAAGCATCTTTTTAAAGTTTAATGACTGAAAGTGCCTGTGTTTTTAGGATTATTTTTTAGATACTGGCAATTATTCATTAAACTTTACATTCACTTTAATAAAAACCATTGCAATATGTTATATTCATCCATTTAAATGGGTTTTACCTTTTTTTTATTTTTTACACTACATTTGTGCTTCCTGACACAGCCCTACAAGGAGGAGGAGGCTTTTGCAGGAAGTTTTATCTTAGCCTGATGTCATAAAACTTCTAGGCTAGTGAATAAACTAGATCAGTGATTTTCAACCTTTCTTTTGCCGTGGCACACTTTTTTACATAAAAAAATCCCGTGACACACCACCATCCCAAAATTTAAAAAAATCACATATTGTAGCCTAATACATATTGTGTGTGTGTGTGTGTGTATATATATATATATATATATATATATATATATATATATATATATATATATATACATATATATATACATACTGTATGTATTGTGCTGTGATGCCATGCCTCCTACAAACTATACGTGACATATTGACATTCATTCACAAACAATCATAATGTCAATATGTCATGGTTGTAAATAATGCCTGCCTGTCTGCCTGATGAGCCTGTCACATACCTCTCAATATTTTAAAATTTGAAAGAGGGACACCCCTGCACTGGGAGTAAAAAACGAGCAAAATTTAAAAAATATGTCACACTGTTGTCAGTCTGCCGCGGCACACCTGAGGATCTCTCACACTGGTTGAAAAACATTGGACTAGATAACAGGGACTCGGATTTCCTCATGCGCAGAACTAATAGAATGAAAACTTAGGTTTTGAAAATCCTCTGCTTGCAAGAAAACAAGTTATTTGCTGTTTTTACACAATCTTTTTCTTTTCTTTTTTTTTTTATTTACTTTGATTCAATGTATTTCTTGTTACCAAAGGAGCACTGTTCAATATTCCTTTAAATGCCAATAGGTAGCAGACTGATAACTCTATTTTTTCATGGATAGTGTAAAGCTTTAAGAAGAAAAAGGGTTTTGTTTTGGACATAGGAGTCAAGCAGCATAATTGCAAGATAATATATTTTAACATAATGGTGAAAGCAATTTATGATATAGTTTGTGTTATATCAAATATATAATTGTGGGAATAATACACATTATAATTAAGAAGCTGAGTTGTGGGCATAATATATGTATATACAGTATATGTGTGTGTGTGTGTTCCCCTGTTCAGTTATGTATAGCAATGTCAGTTACACCCAGCAGTTTTATGCAGTCATCAATTATATACATTTTACTTTCTGTTTTTTCTAGGTTACTGAATATATTGTTCAGTTTTGCTAGAAAAACACCTGGAGCCACCGCTTTTTAAATTAATTCAGATATGCAAATGCTGACCCTTTAGCTCCCAAATATTCTAGCTGCCATATCTGTGGGCTGGGGGCTGTAAGAACCTTAGGCTGGCTTTCATTATGTAATGAGATTCCCCCCCCCCCCTTCTCTACTGCCACTTTCTTAAAAGGATGTCAGCTACATGTATGGCATTTTCTTTGCACACTGCTCATATAGAGAGTCCCTGAGGCTTTATACATACAGTATGTAACATTGCTCACTGCATCTCTCAGTATTTATGGTTCAGTTTCTGTGGGACATACAGTCACTGCTTCCAAGGACAAGTGATACATTCAATAATATACAGTAAATTGGTTTAAGAAAATGAGGCGTAGGTGCCAGGTTGCAATTTGTAGGCACCGTGGCAGCCTGGCATCTTGCATTTGTCTTGCCCTGATGTAGAAAAACTATAAGCAGAGAGAGTATATATATACCTTTTGGAACCTATTTACCATTCTTTGTTGTGCCCATAATTTAAACTTTCTTCTATAAGGATTCATCCTTTACTTGTGGGATATTATCCTCCTGCTAACAGGAAGTGGCAAAGAGCTCCACAGCAGAGCTGTCTATATAGCTCCTCCCTTGACTCCACCCCCAGTCATTCTCTTTGCCTACTCTAAGTAATAGGAAGGGTAAAGTGAAAGAGGTGATAAAATGTTAGTTTTTATTTTCTTCAAGCAAGACTTTTTTATTTTAAATGGTACCCGGTGAGTACTATTTTCTCCCAGGCAGCAGATGGATGAAGACTTCTGCCTGGAGACTGATGATCTTAGCAGTTGTTACTGAGATCCAGGGTAGTTCCCACAGAATGGCTGAGGAGTACTTAAGAAACTTCAGTGTGAGGAACGTTTTTCATGCTACAAGTATTGAGGTATGTTCAGTCATTTTTTTCTGGAGAGACTGTGTTATTTCAGAATTGGCTGACAGTATCCCCATGAGGGAAAGGGATAAGCAGTAATCCTAATGTATAGAGAGGGGTATTACTGGACCTGTATATTGGGCTATATAAAAATGGTTGACACTGATGATATGATGTTTGTGGACAAACGTTTCTATGTTGGGAGTTACGGTTAATGTTTTTTGATGGCAAATGTTTTTACTTTATTTAAAAATGGAGGGTACACATGGCTTCATTATTGGGTATATGAACCCACTTGGCTAGGTTTTACACCGCTCTGGTGCGGTTATTTTAGGCTGTGAGACATTGAGTGAGATGGGCGGGGCCTATTTTCGCGCCTCAGTTGCGCAGTTGTTTTTCCCAGACAAGCCGCAAGCTCCAAATCCGGTGGGCTGGGCTGTGGCGAGGTGCAGGGGGTGTTTTTGTTTGAATTTAACGTTTTATAAC
Source organism: Bombina bombina (assembly GCF_027579735.1). Taxonomy (NCBI): domain Eukaryota; kingdom Metazoa; phylum Chordata; class Amphibia; order Anura; family Bombinatoridae; genus Bombina; species Bombina bombina. The sequence goes on from NC_069504.1 coordinate 522,050,059, forward strand.
ACAACGTTTTTTTGGTAAGGGTTAAGTGTTCCTTTCCTTGTGGGGCAAACTTAGCTGACAAGTTGGGATGCATTTATCCTAAAATTGTGATAATTTTATCATTTTAAAGCAGTTTTGGAAAAATTGTATGCTTTTTTTCTCTTAAAGGCGCAGTACTGTTTTTTCAGATTGTTATTTTTTCCAAAAAATAAAGTGTTTCAAGTCTGTTTGTGTTCATTACTAGCCTGTTTTAACATGTCTGACATTGATGAAAGTCAATGTTCCATTTGTTTAGAAGCCATTGTGGAACCCCCACTTAAAATGTGTACCTCATGTACCGAAAGGGCCTTACATTGCAAAGAACATATTTTAGCTGATAAAAGTATGTCTCAGGATGATTCTCAGTCAGAAGAGAATCAGGTTATGCCATCTCCTTCTCCCCAAGTGTCACAACCTTTAACGCCTGCCCAAGCAACGCCAAGTACTTCTACTGCGTCTAATTCTTTCACCCTGCAAGATATGGCCGCAGTTATGTCTACTACCTTCACAGAGGTATTATCTAAACTGCCTGGTTTGCAGGCTAAGCGCAGTAGGTCCGGTATTAGAGTAAATACTGAGCCCTCTGATGCTTTATTGGCCATCTCCAATGTACCCTCACAGTGTTCTGATTTGGGGGTGGGGGGATTGCTGTCTGAGGGGGAGCTTAATGATTCAGGAAAGATGTTCCCTCTAACAGACTCAGATGTGACAGCCTTTAAGTGTAAGCTTGAACACCTCCGCTTGTTACTCAGGGAGGTTTTAGCGACTCTGGATGATTGTGACCCTATTGCCATTACACCAGAGAAATTGTGTAAAATGGATAAATACCTAGAGGTCCCTACTTACACTAATGTTTTTCCAGTCCCTAGAAGAATTTTGGACATTGTTACTAAGGAATGGGATAGACCAGGCATTCCGTTCTCTCCCCCTCCTACTTTTAAGAAAATGTTTCCTATATCTGACACCATTCGGGATTCGTGGCAGACGGTCTCTAAGGCGGAGGGAGCTATTTCTACCCTGGCTAAGCGTACAACTATTCCTATTGAGGACAGTTGTGCTTTCAAAGATCCTATGGATAAAAAATTAGAGGGTCTTCTAAAGAAATTGTTTATTCATGAGGGTTTTCTTCTACAACCTCTAGCGTGCATTGTTCCTGTAACTACTGCAGCCGCTTTTTGGTTTGAGGCTCTAGAGGAGTCTCTTAAGGTTGAGACCCCATTAGATGATATTTTGGATAGAATTAGGGCTCTCAAGCTAGCTAATTCTTTAATTACAGATGCCGCTTTTCAAATGGCTAAATTAGCAGCAAAGAATGCGGGCTTTACCATTTTATCGCGTAGAGCGTGAGCGTTATGGCTTGAGTCCTGGTCTGCTGATGTGTCATTAAAATCTAAGCTGTTAGCTATTCCTTTCAGAGGTAAGACCCTATTTGGGCCTGAACTGAAGGAGATCATTTCCGACATTACTGGAGGTAAAGGCCATGCCCTTCCTCAGGACAAGACGATTAAAATGAGGGCCAAACAAAATAATTTTCGTTCCTTTCGAAACTTTAAAGTTGGACCCTCTACTTCCTCCCCTGCCACAAAGCAGGAGGGGAATTTTGCTCAATCCAAGTCAGTCTGGAGACCTAACCAGACCTGGAATAAAGGTAAACAGGCCAAGAAGCCTGCTGCTGCTACCAAGACAGCATGAAGGGGCAGCCCCCAATCCGGGACCGGATCTAGTAGGGGGCAGACTTTCTCTCTTCATTTAGGCTTGGGCAAGAGATGTTCAGGATTCCTAGGCATTAGAAATTGTGACCCAGGGGAATCATCTAGAATTCAAAGATTCTCTCCCAAGGGGGAGATTTCATCTTTCACGTTTGTCTGTAAGCCAGACAAAAAGAGAGGCGTTCTTACGCTGTGTAGAAGACCTATATACCATGGGAGTAATCTGCCCAGTTCCAAAAGTAGAACAGGGGCAGGGGTTTTACTCAAATCTGTTCGTGGTTCCCAAAAAAGAGGGAACTTTCAGACCGATTTTAGATCTCAAGATTCTAAACAAATTTCTCAGAGTCCCATCCTTCAAGATGGAGACCATTCGAACAATTTTACCAATGATCCAGGAGGGTCAATATATGACCACCGTGGATTTGAAGGATGCATATCTTCACATTCTTATCCACAAAGATCATCACCAGTTCCTCAAGTTCGCCTTCCTGGACAAACATTACCAGTTTGTGGCCCTTCCTTTCGGGTTGGCCACAGCTCCCAGAATTTTCACAAAGGTGCTAGGGTCCCTTCTAGCGGTGCTAAGGCCACGGGGCATAGCAGTGGTGCCCTATCTGGATGATATCTTGATTCAGGCGTCAACTTGCCATTTAGCCAAACCTCACACGGACATCGTGTTGGCTTTTCTAAGATCTCACGGGTGGAAGGTGAACAGAAAAAAGAGTTCACTTGCTCCTCTAACAAGAGTTCCATTCCTAGGAACTCTGATAGACTCGGTAGACATGAAGATTTTTCTGACGGAGGTCAGAAAATCAAAAATCTTAACCACTTGCCGAGCACTTCATTCCATTCCTCGGCCAACAGTGGCGCAGTGTATGGAGGTAATTGGACTAATGGTAGCGGCAATGGACATAGTTCCGTTTGCTTGCTTACATCTCAGACCACTGCAACTGTGCATGCTCAGACAGTGGAATGGGGATTATGTGGATTTATCTCCGCAGATAAATCTGGATCTAGAGACCAGAGGCGCTCTTCTTTGGTGGTTGTCACAGGATCATCTGTCCCAGGGAATGTGCTTCCGAAGAGCCAGCATGGGTCATAGTGACGACGGACGCCAGCCTTTTGGGTTGGGGCGCAGTCTGGAATTCCCTGAAGGCTCAGGGTGTGTGGACTCAGCAGGAGGCCCTACTTCCAATAAATATTTTAGAACTGAGGGCGATATTCAACGCGCTTCAGGCGTGGCCTCAGCTGGCTTCGGCCAGATTCATAAGGTTCCAGTCGGACAATATCACGACTGTAGCATATATCAATCATCAGGGGGGAACAAAGAGTTCTCTAGCGATGATAGAGGTTGCCAAAATAATTTGATGGGCAGAGACTCCCTCTTGCCATCTATCAGCAATCTATATCCCAGGAGTGGAGAAATGGGAAGCGAATTTTCTAAGTCGTCAGTTTTTTCATCCAGGGGAGTGGGAGCTCTATCCGGAGGTGTTTGCACAATTGATTCATCAATAGGGCACACCAGAATTGGATCTGATGGCATCTCGTCAGAATGGCAAACTTCCTTGTTACGGGTCCAGATCAAGGGATCCTCAAGCAGTACTGATAGATGCTCTAGCATTACCGTGGTCATTCAACCTGGCTTATGTGTTTCCTCCTTTTCCTCTCCTGCCTCGTCTGATTGCCAGAATCAAACAGGAGAAGGCTTCGGTAATCTTGATAGCGCCTGCGTGGCCACGCAGGACTTGGTATGCAGATCTGGTGGAAATGTCATCTCTGCCACGTGGAAACTGCCTCTGAGACAGGACCTTCTCATTCAGGGCCATTCCAACATCCAAATCTAGTTTCTCTGTGGCTGACTGCCTGGAGATTGAACGCATGATTTTATCTAAGCGGGGTTTCTCTGAGTTGGTCATTGACACCTTGATTCAGGCTAGATAGCCTGTAACTAGGAAAATTTACCATAAGATATGGTGTAAATATCTTTATTGGTGCGAATCCAAAGGCTACTCATGTAGTAAGATCAGGATTCCTAGGATTTTGTCCTTTCTCCAAGTAGGATTGGAGAAGGGGTTATCAGCTAGTTCCTTAAAGGGACAGATTTCTGCTTTGTCAATCTTGCTACACAAGCGTTTGGCAGATGTTCCAGAAGTTCAGTCGTTTTGTCAGGCTTTGGTTAGAATTAAGCCTGTGTTTAAACCTGTTGCTCCGCCATGGAGTTTGAATTTAGTTCTGAATGTTCTTCAAGGGGTTCCGTTTGAACCCATGCATTCCATAGATATTAAACTTCTATTTTAGAAAGTTCTATTTTTAGTTGCTATCTCTTCTGCTCAAAGAGTTTCTGAGCTATCTGCGTTACAATGCGACTCGCCTTATCTTATCTTCCATTCTGATAAGGTGGTTTTGCGTACCAAACCTGGATTTCTTCCTAAGGTTGTTTCAAATAAGAATATTAATCAGGAAACTGTTGTTCCTTCTCTGTGTCCTAATCCTTTTTCTAAGAAGGAGCGTCTGTTACATAACTTGGACGTGGTTCGTGCCTTGAAGTTTTACTTGCAAGCGACCAAGCATTTCCGTCAAACATCTTCTCTGTTTGTTGTCTATTTTGGAAAGCGTAGGGGTAAAAAATCTACTGCTACTTCTCTTTCTTTTTGGCTGAAAAGTATCATCCGTTTGGCATACGAGACTGCTGGACAGTAGCCTCCTGAAAAAATTACAGCTCATTCTACTAGAGCGGTGGCTTCCACATGGGTTTTTAAAAACTATGCTTCTGTTGAACAGATTTGTAAGGCCGCGACTTGGTCTTCCCTTCATACCTTTTCCAAATTTTACAAATTTGATACTTTTGCTTCTTCTGAGGCTATTTTTGGGAGAAAAGTTATTCAAGCAGTGGTGCCTTCTGTTTAGGTATCTGTCTTGTCCCTCCCGTTCATCCGTGTCCTGTAGCTTTGGTATTGTATCCCACAAGTAAAGGATGAATCCATGGACTTGTCGTATCTTATAGAAGAAAAGGAAATTTATGCTTACCTGATAAATTAATTTCTTCTATGATACGACGAGTCCACGGCCCACCCTGTCAATTTAAGACAGATTATATTTTTTGATTTAAAACTTCAGTCACCTCTGCACCTTGTAGTTTCTCCTTTTTCTTCCTATACCTTCGGTCGAATGACTGGGGGGTGGAGTCAAGGGGGAGCTATATAGACAGCTCTGATGTGATTCTCTTTGCCACTTCCTCTTAGCAGGAGGATAATATCCCACAAGTAAAGGATTAATCTGTGGACTCGTCGTATCATAGAAGAAATCAATTTATCAGGTAAGCATAAATTTCCTTTTTATATTGTTTTGACTACTGCATCTTTACTTGGTTTGTTTTGCTTGCTATTCATGAAACGGGCACCAGCCTTAATGTTGTTCTATATAAGTGAAAGATAATGACATTTAAAGTGTTATCTTTCCTTGTATTTTGTCAGTTCTTTTGTACTGTGAAATGTAAAGATTGCAGCTCCATATTATCTCTGCCATTAGGCCTTTAAAACGGCTTATTGGTATTCTACCTTATACACTAGTTTAATGAATGTGTCATACATATCATTACTTTTTATGTGTTTACATAACAAATGCTACATATTCGATTCAATATAGCAAAATAAACATTAATTCTATCATTTAAATATATTTTTATGTTGAATATTCAGTAAATGTTACACATTCATATAGAATGAACAAATATGGCCAATGTTGGTTTAACTAATATACCAAATTATTTGCAAATTATCATTGTATACTATAGCATCTTATATGACACACATACAATAATTTTACTTATTATACAATACAATATTATACTTTTCTATTTAATTGCTCATTGGGGAAGAGAAAAAGGTAAAGAGGACAGTTAATGTAGCATCATAATGTTTTTACATGTAATATTGTTTTGTTTTTAAAGGGACAGTCTAGTCAAAACTTTTATGATTCACATAGGGCATGCAATTTTAAACAACTTTTCTATTTACTTTTATCATCAAATGTGCTTTGTTCCCTTGGTGGCATTTTTGAAAAGCTAAACCTAGCTAGGCTCAAACTGATTTCTAAACCATTGAAAACCGCCTCTTAGCTCAGAACATTTTGAAAGTTTTTCACAGTTAGACAGTGCTAGTACATGTGTGTCATATAGATAACATTGTGCTCACTCCTGTGGAGTTCTTTAGGAGTCTGCACTGATTGGCTAAACTGTATGTCTTTCAAAAGCACTGAGATAAGGGGGCAGTTTGCAGAGGCTTAGGTACAAGGTAATCACAGAGGTAAAAAGTATATTAATAAAACTTTGTTGGTTATGCAAAACTGGGGAATGGGTAATAAAGGGATTATCTATCTTTTTAAACAATAAAAATCCTGGTGTAGACTGTCCCTTTAAATAAACATTCCAATGTTTCTACATATAATAATTCTGTGATGCAAAAAGTTAACTCTAAGGATTACAATTCTTTACATTTGTATATACTGTTAACAGGAAGTAATTATATATGTAAAGTATAAATTATTGCAAAATACCGGTATAACAGGAGCAGAATTAAACTGGTACTTTTAACAGCATTCTGAATTCTGTTCTTTCAAAGCAGTCTGCTGTGCCTGCTGTGTGATATTTCTGAAAGAGCACGGATACCGTCCGTGGGGAATCATCACTTATTTGGTTATATATATATACAATGAATAAATATATATATATATATATATATATATATATATATATACACACACAGAAATCTAAAAAGATAAGCGCACAAAAACACCTATCATCGTGCAGATCAATTTTAATAAAATACAAACACATAAAATACACCTTCCCCTAGGGTAATCCCTACTCACAATATGAGACCTCAATCATATGAGGTAAGGCGGCGACATAGGGGCGGCAGATTAGGGGTTAATAAATGTAGGTAGGTGGCGTCGATGTTAGGGCCGGCAGATTAGGGGTTAATAATATTTAACTAATGTTTGCGAGGCGGGAGTGTGGCGGTTTAGGGGTTAATATGTTTATTATAGCGGCAGCGACATAGGGGGCGGCAGATTAGGGGTTAATAAATATAATGTAGGTGTCGGCGATGTTGGTGGCAGCAGATTAGGGGTTCATAAGTATAATGTAGGTGGCGGCGGTGTTCTGAGCGGCAGATTAGGGGTTAATATAATGTAGGTTGCGGCGATGTCGGGGGCGGCAGATTAGGGGTTAATAAGTGTAAGATTAGGGGTATTTAGACTCGGGGTTCATGTTAGGGTGTTAGGTGTAGACATAACTTTTATTTCCCCATAGGAATCAATGGCGCTGCGTTAAGGAGTTTTACGCTGCTTTTTTTGCAGGTGTTAGACTTTTTTTTCAGCCTGCTCTCCCCGTTGATTCCTATGGGGAAATTGTGCACGAGCACGTTACACCAGCTCACCGCTAATGTAAGCAGCGCTTGTATTGGAGTGCGGTTATTTATGGAGCAAAATTTAGCTCAATGCTCACTTCTTGTCTGGGTTGTAAAATTCCGTAATACCAGCGCTGTCTGTAAATGAGCGGTGAGCATAAACTGCTCGTTAGCACCGCATAGCCTCTAACGCAAAACTCGTAATCTAGGTGATAGTTTTTTCTTATATATATATATATATATATATATATATATATATATATATATATATATATATATATATATATATATATATATATATATATATATATATATATATATATATATATATATATATATATATATACAGGGCCGCCACTAGAAATTTTGGGCCCCGGACTTAACCATTGATCAGGCCCCCCCCCTTGACATTTGCAATTTTTGACCAAGTGACTAAAACGTATATGCACTCTATTCTTAAGTGTAGTCAAACTTGGTAATGTTGTAAAGTTGGTAGTAACACACAGAAACATACAGACACACTCGTACACTGAAACACACACACTCACACATAAGGATCCACATATAGACACTCTAGCAGACACGCAAAGAAACACACAAACACACTCAGACACAGATACTCAGCACTTGTTTACATTGACCCGACAAGTAATGAGGTAGACTACAGTGTTGTCAAAAAAGGAGATTTACAAAACAAAATATGGAGTTCTGATTATCTTTTTGTCAAGGAAGATGCCAACTAAATGATGACAACAGCATTCAGTGGCTGAAAGGAAGGGCCCTGAACTGCCTAAACAATAATTTAAAGGTTGAATGTTGGATTGGTGACTTTCAGAAAGGTCTCATTAGTCTCAAAGTCTGTAGATGTGAATAATCAGTAGTAAGAACAAAATGTCCTAAAAAGGAACAGACAATGGACACACACACAAACTCAAACACAAACTTGCACATACACCCAAGGAAACACCGACAGAGACAGCCTCAGAAAACTCACAGACATACACACACATACACACACACACAGAAAACACACAAAACCATACAGAGACACAACCACATAAAACACAGAAAGACATACATACATACACACCCTCACTGAGACATCCACAGAAAACACACAGACATACACACACTCTCACAGAGACACTCACAGAAAATGCACAGACATAAACACACCCTCAAAGAGACACCCACAGAAAACACACACCCTCCCAGAGACATCCACAGAAAACACAGACAAAGATACATACACACACCCACCCTCACAGATACATCTACAGAAAACACAGACATACACACCCACCCTCACAGAGGCATCCAGAGAAAATACACAGACATACATACACACACCCTCAAAGACATCCACAGAAAATGCACAAAGACATACACACCCACCCTCACAGAGAGACCCACAGAAAAAAAATACATACACACTCATAGAGACACAAGCAAAAGCACAAAGACATAAACACATACACCCACAGAAACACTCACAGGAAGTAACATTTCTGCACATTGCATCCCCTAAATCAACAGTGTGTGACATGCATGATAAAAACAAATCTGTGAATTCAAAATTGTGCATTAATGATCTTGGTAGATGGCTAGATGAAGAAAAGTACTTTTAAAAGGTTGACATATGTTTTTCCCCCCAACCAAGAGCACCACTTCAAATATAGTGTACAAATGTTCCCATCTGTCAGCTGTACTTATGGATTTTGAAAATGCTGTACTCTATATGGTCTTGGTGGAACCATAAGCTGTGGTACTCATACCATTAGATCTGGTTAAATGCAGGATTTAAGCTTGTTAGTATGTATTTCAAAATTAAGTCAGCTGTAGTGTAAACTGAACAGTTTTAAGTTAACCTGTCTCATTTCAAACACTGAGCAATCTTAGTCTGAGAGTAACATTTTATGCAGATGTAAAAATCTTAGATAAAATGCCTCCTTGCATCTGGAAAGTCTTACATAAAGGGGCAGTAAACTGGAATGTAATGAATATATATTATTAAAAAAATGCATATCTGCCAAAAGGGCACCTACCATTTGTGTATTGAGGAGGAAACATTTCTGCATGGCTTTAAATAAAGAATTTCTACAGCATTGTGAAATAATCATAAATACACTGCTGCTAAAAAATGTGTTTTTATGGACCTATAGCCCCACCATACAACTACTACCACACTGAAATTACAATCCGAAATTGCACAAAGAAATAAAAAACATTTACTAAGTAAGTTCTACCTCTGCAATGCTGTCTGACTCAGGCAAACACTGTACAAACAAAGTGTCAAGTGTGGCTCACACTGTGCTTAGTGCACACTCAGAAATCCTCTCAAATGCTAATACTTTACTCCTTGTAATAACATTTCCCATGCTCAATTAGCACTCTGCTGTAGTTCCCACTGGTGGCTGCCAAAATTAAAAAAATAAATAAATAAATAATAAAAAAATATATATATATATATATATATATATATATATATATATATATATATTAGTTGTTCTTGCCTCATGGGGCCCCCCAGGCCCATTGGGCCCCTGACAGGAGTCACCCCTCTCACCCCCTGATGGCAGCCTGTATATATACTATACTATACTATTCTATACTATACATACCTGGTCTATTTTTGCATCCAGTCAAAAACCTGTTGTAAACCAGTTTGTAGTATGTAGCGGGGTCAAATAAAATGTATCAAACCTATGTATATAATATGTGGGCTAACCTCACAGTTGGGAGAGAAAAACGACTATTTCTAGGGTAGATTAAAGGGACACTCAAGTCGAAATGAAACTTTCATTATTCAGATAGAGCATGCAATTTTAAACAACTTTCCAAGGAGGGGGCGGAGCCAACTGCCTAAAGGATCAGTCGCACATTGCAGGAGCTCCGGCTCTTAATTTAGAAAACTAAGGCAAAACTATGCTTTGAGAAATATTATCACAGTTTATTAGATCGCCCTTTCATGCTATCTACATAAGGGGATGCCTAAAGGCAATTCGACAGCCTGCCAGCATATTTCAGCATCTTTTAATCTCCCCACGTGGCTGCCCAGCGAACAAGTTACAGTTAGCCTATTACCCTGGACCGAAGAGGCTCACTCTCTACACATAATCTACTCTTGGGTGTGGGTAATCGCTATCTTTACAGAGACTTTAACGATTGTATTATTGCCCCTTTGAGTGACATGGCAGCCGTGGTAGACTGGGAACTAACAGCCCTGGGCTTTATAGAGGCCTCCTTCCGGCTTTTGGAGGCGTTTGTGATCAAGACCCACGCAGCTGAAACTCATAATAGCCTGCCTGCTATCCAGACTGCACTGAGATGCAGCACGCTTGGGGAGGTAGAAGCAACTCCGCAGAGCGCGCCAACATTTCAACAGAGTCTAGCACTAAGATGGCGGACGTCAGCCGGACAGAAAATATACTCCTGCCTTGCCTCTACAGTACTTCCCTACAGCGACAGCGGTGTCAGACCGGGAGAGGCTCTCGGAGCTAGCTGTCTGACCGACATACAGGCGATTTCATCACAGGTCTCAATGGAGGTTATGGGTGAGCCTGAGCGCATCAGAAGTACAGTGAGTCACCTCTATCTACATACTTTGCTAGTCTTGCCTGCTAAGCCTCACATGATGAACGATATTGTTGGCAGAGAAGAGGGGCTACAGCAACAATACTCAGAGGTCACGATTCTCAGAGGCATTGGTTAAAGATCTATAGCAGCTATATATTGAGGACTCAAGACATAGACATCCTACTCGTTTGCATATTGAGGGCTATGCTTGCAAATTGTTGTTATGATTTTTACAGTTGCTTGTCTTATTAACCTGTTTAACCCCTTGTTATTGTTTGGCCCTGATCATACTTATTAGACGCATAGCGGGTTGTGTCACTTTTGGTTTTTACTATATCATATTTGCTCCCTCTCAGAAGCTCACTTTGCTCAGTTATTATTGCTCCTAAGATGAACACAAGTTACTGCAGGCTTGCATCTTTCTATGCTCCTCATAAGCAGAACTCTCGTATTATAGAAACTGGGACTACTCAAATTAATATGCTAAGGTCACACCTTCTGATTGCAGCCTGAATAGGCATCTTACCTATCAAAGTTTCCTGCTGACTCGTTCAACTATGTTTTATATATGCTCACTAGATTGTTTTATGGGATGATAAAAATGATTTTATACTGTGTTATATCATATCTACAGGCTTCTTATTGTTTGCACTCCTTGTGTGATCAATAGAATTCCAATATCTCATTGTATAGTTTCCCAAATGTACAAGCTCTCACACTGTATGTATGCCCATTGTGCTTGGGAGCAGTGTGTGTGCGTGACTTCTTGCCGCCAGCGGCCGAGGCGGCGAGATGCTATATTTTCCAAGCAGACAGTCTCACAGTATAGTTCTGGATATAACTTTTCAATATAATACCACCTATAGTCTGATCCCAGTTACCTCAGGTAGTCCCACCTTCTAGCGCAGGCTGGACCTGCATTTATATCTAGTTGCACAATGCTTCACCTCCATAATCATTACGAGTACTATAAGGCTCTCCCTATTGGTGCCATAGTGACTAACTAGGTTTTAGTATGTGGATTACAGCTTCCATTTATGCCCAACTAGTCCTCCCCACTGATATGAAGTCCTGCTTTATTACACAATAGTATACTCTTCGCTAAGATGCAACGCTCTACCACATTGGTTCATTCAATTTAGTGGCCCTATCATGACTATTGTGTGTATGGCTATTAATGAGTACATCTTTTTCGATATAAGTCCACTTCTCACATTTAAATTCCCACCTCCCCCCCCCCCCCCCATCACCATCATCTCCCTATAATATACCTCCCTATATGGGAGATTTCACCACGCGGTTTATCTTGCACATACCGCACCTTAGATATGGTACCATATTTACACATCATACCACATTATTTAATCGAAATGACTGATGTTGCTTGAACCACAACTTGTTAATCTACTCTATCTGTGAGACCATATAAAGTACCTACTGTATGTGTATTAATGAAAATGAAGTTCCAATTATTGTGATTTTCTATATCTGTTATTTCCTTTTGTTTATCATCATGCATAAGTTGTATTGCTTTCACCACAACCTCAATAAAAATTAAAAAAAAAAAAAACTTTCCAATTTACTTCCATTAACAAAATGTGCAGAGTCTTTTTATATTTAAACGTTTTGAGTCACCAGCTCCTACTGAGCATGTGCAGAATAAACGTGTATGCATTTATGATTGGCTGATGACTGTCACATGGTACGTGTATGCATTTGCGATTGGCTGATGGCTGCCACATGGTACAGGGGGAGTGGAAATAGACATAACTTCAACATAAATAGGGTAAGTAGCACTCTTAATTAATCAATCAAAATATACAGGTGCATCCTAGAATGGTAAATGTGTAACAACGTGAAAAAGGGAGTAGAAACCTAAAATACAGGTTACTAAAAGTCTAGGCAAAAAAGAGCACAACTGTATGCAATAAAAGAGGAGACAAAAGGCGAATTCTTGAAATACAAATGAGTTTAATAAAACTACGCTATATGAATTCATACATCCAAACATACAAGTCACATACATACAGGGGATATCAAGGATGCATAAAAATGACAGATGGGCCGTGAAGGAGACTGGTGCACCAGTATACAAAAATAGGCAAATGTTCATCACATTAATGCATGTATAGATTGCATAAATTTGTAATCCAAAAGTGTAGTGCGTGTCCCCAGAGATACACAGACCAGGTGAATACAGTCTTAACCCCTTTGTGTCTAAATACAAGTAATAGCGTGAGGTCGTCAGGAGTCGAGGGGAGTTTAACCTCGCCGCGTCTTTTTCACAGGCATATATATAGTGCAGATAAGTAACAGTTCATTTGAATACCTGTCTTTTTCACGCGGTTGCTCTACCCTTAGCCATAGCTCCTGAGACGCTGAATCTTCTGGATTAGACAAGGGGTAGACCACAGTCAGGCAAAAGGTCCTCTGACGAGTGCTGCAAACCCTTTTAAAATTGTTGGGGAAAAAATCTACTACTCATTTGAAGTTCAAACTAAGTGCTATTGCATTGTCTTGTTATCTTGCATTTGTTGATTATGCAAATCTACTGTGTTGACTGGCCCTTTAAAGGAATCCTTTTTTCTTTTCTTGTTAAACAAAATAAAATAAAAAAACACCACTCAGTAGATAAAGTATCTAAATATATATTCCTGTGAGATACTTTTGCAAGCTACATAATATATTCAAGTAATTAAAAAAAAACAATACAAAAGGTTACGCTCTGTATTCATAGCACTGTTGAAAAATAAAAAGTACTACACTTAAAAATAGTCGCTGTGGATAAGATTTTGACGATGGCTGCTTGGAAGTGACAACACAAGAAGTATTTCCCATGGCAACCTCCTATTTGATAGAACATTGCACATACGCATCCTCCTACATTCATTAGAAAAGAGCCAGTCTGATTTTATTCACAATATGGCAGCTGCTTTGATTTTAAGCTTCCTGCTTTTCATGCCAGTTATTATTGTCATTGATATATTTTCTAAGATCGCACTGAAAATGCATAACCATAATAATAATGCAAATTCTAATTATATGCATATCTATCCTATCTATCTATCTATCTATCTATCTATCTATCTAATCTACCTACCCTATCTATTTGATTAATAGTGCAAAACAAAAAGATCTGGATTTGCATAGATTTTTGTGTGTTGCACTATTATAAAATAAATCCGCTACCACTGGCCATATTTGTGATTTGTTTATAGAAATGAATGACAATTGCACGTCTGCTATTATCTATCTATCTATCTATCTATCTATCTATCTATCTATCTAGATACACATTTACATCACTTTGCTTTAGACAAACCTCTCATGTGCTTAAACAAGTAGTAGACTTATTATTTTGTAAGTTTGTTTACAAACACAGATAAATTGGGAGTCATTAAAAAGCTATTAAGACCAAAACCACATGAACTCTTCTTGGAATATTTAATAAATATATTTCTGAATAAAATAAATATGCGCATGCATTCAAACTACAATACATAATATAATGTAAACCACAATACAAAAGCTATTAGCAAAAAAAATTTGATTAATGTATAAAAGGGGACTTGAATGAGAACTGTTTGACCACAATGAAAACGTATGTATTACGGTACATTTTCTTTAAAACAAACCAACTTCTGTTTCTCTTCTCAGAGTACTTTAAAAATGATTATTCATATCATTCATAATTGTTTAAAAGCCAGAAGTTTGGAATAACTTGCAGAAGTATAAGGGGACATAATATTCCTTTACAGGAAAGTATGCTGTTTTATTTAATATGTCCATTTAGTTGAGAATGACAAATCAATGGTTTGCTTCACTAATAGCCCAATTTTGAGTAAACTACCCTTGCCTTTGCTCTTATTTTGTAAGCAAACCAAATAGTTTTACAAGTTTAGTTCATGCATAAAAGGATCACTTTTTGGTACAAGCTAGTTTCCAACTTTCCAATATAGTTTATAGCTTTGTAAAAAATATATTAATGTATAAACACATTTTATAAAGTCTCATTTTTATAATAATGAAACATTGGTTAAAATTAGACTATCATTTTTGTTCTTATTAATATTCAAAAAAGTAATTGGTAAGGGTATTGATTCTTTTTTTTTTTTAGTCATTCTACTATTGTCTATTTAAACATTTACAAGAACAGGTTATTATGGAGTATTTGGTTGCAACGTTATGCTTATGATAAGTGCCCCATCAACATTTTAGATGCTGTAACCTCCTTTATGTCAGTGACTGGAACACATGATTTCTAAATAGTCTCTGCTGAGTTGAAGATTAATGCGTAAGCGTCTTTTTATGTGTGTGTTCTCAGGTATGAATGCAGCCAGCAGGGTGAAGAAATATTCCTAAGAATAGCTTAGAGAACTATTAGCAATGGTGATAAGTACATCTTGTAACACCCACACAAATATAAACTCTATTCTTTTTTCAAAAGCTCTTTCCTAGAAGTGGTCTAATATGATGTAATATTGTGAATAACTGTACTATATGTAGTGTACAGGACTGGAGATTAACGCCCCGATGATTGAAAGTGCTGCGAGGGGGCGAAATATTCAAAAGGAATCTACCGCTATATCGAGCGAGCCTGTCAGAATATTCCAAGGTCCCAAAATAGCAGCATCGGTGAGAAGCATTTACCTAGCATTGCCAACCAGATTGGTAATGTATAGTAAAAGGATCCCTAGAATATAACTGCCGTCTGCCTAACCACTAATCCAAATACCCCTAAACCAAAGTACCCCACGATTGCAAACTATCTCTACACTAATAAAGATCTAAACCGACACATACCCACAGCAAGTCGCTAACTATTAATCCCTATGTCGCTAACTATAAACCCCTATGCCGCCATATACAAATGGCAAGTATCTAACTATTTACCCCTATGCTGCCATATACCCACCGCAATCAACTATTAACCCCTATGCCACCACAATCAATTATTATCCGCTATACTGCCAAATACCCACGGCAATCAACTATTAACCCCTATGGCGCCATATACCCACCTCAATTAACTATTAACCCCTATGCCGCTGTAAACTCCAAATGCAAACTAACCTAACCCCCCCCCTCTAAACTAAACCCCTCAAGTTAGAAATATTTTTACAAAATGAAGTAAAAATTTAAAAAATAAAAAATAAAACCTAAACCACCAATCAAAATCTCACCCTACAATACCCAACACCTAACCCCCCCCCTAAACTAACGTCACTTAATTTTTATTTTTTTGTTTAGAGGGTGAGTTTAGTTTAGAAGGAGGGTTAGGTGTAAGTTTGCATTGGGAACCTGGAACCGGGTACCAGATTTGAAATGTCTCCCAATCTCCCAGAAGGTAGCACCCCAAACAAGTGGTATCTTTAGGTGCCTTATCAAATTACCGACAACATACTTAAAGATCAACTTGCACCCTACTTGATCCCATGCACCCTATTCAATCGACACCCCTTTTATGTAGCGTGAACAGGGGCTCATTTCTGGTCCGCCACTGAGTTCCAGGAGCCTGGATAGGGTGTAGGGATTTTGCTGGTCCTCTGGAGATCGTCCGCCGCCGGTGGCCCGGGGCTTAATTCTGGTCCGGCGCTAAGTTCCAGGAGCCTCAATCCTTCCCTAAGAAAGATCAATTACAAATGATATCCCCGTTTTTGGGGGCGGAATATCTGTTAAATGCTGTAGAAAGAGAGGAATTTCCCAATCCTGAGATGGAAATAGGGGTATAGAGGTAAGAATAAAGTGGCTTGTATAGTCATAACTGTGGATAGATGTTACTTAATAAGGAGTCACGGAATAGGTGAGGGTGTGGAGACCCCCCTTCCCCCCCCCCCCCCCCATCCCAGGGGTATTATTGGAGAGGGGGCTTCAAAATGTTATAAATAAGGGAATATTTCTTTCAGATGAAGGAAACGTACCTAAAGGATTATTTAGTAATAATGTAAAATATGATTTGTACTATGAGGCCTGCAAGGCTAAAACTATTTATAGCTATATGTGCTTTTCTTTTCTTTTGTGTGTATCCTACCTGTGAACATTGACCTTGAATAAAAAATAAAAAAAAGTTCCAGGAGCCCGGATAGACCAGAGAGGTTTTAAAGAGCTGCCAGCGTTTTAGTGCATCTCTTTGACACATTATTTAGACATTAATGAAAACTGTAGCAACATAGCTTTGTAGTTATAATAAGGAGGTTTAGGATTTATAGTTTAGTTTATTATAGTGATTTATTGTTTGACAGTAGGCAGTAAGCGTTTCAGGGGAGTGTAAGTTAGACATTACTTATGTGTAGGCAGTATTGGTGACCTAGCTGGTCGTTCCGGGGGTGTGTAGGTTAGGCCTGACAAGGTGTAAGCGGTGAGAGGGAGTTAGCTGGGAGGTGCAGGGGGAGTGTAGGTTAGCCATGATGTAGGTGTAGGCGTTCGATGGGAGGTAGTGAGGCGGAGCAGGGGGAGTGTAGGTTAGGCATGACGTAGTTATAGGCATTCAGGGGGAATTAGTGAGGCGTGTTAGTGGGATTAGTCTGCACTTTGTTTTGGACACAGCGACACAAGATCGATATGTTCAAAGTGGCGAAATGCAGGTTGCAAGGAGGGTAGCCGCCATGTTTGTCTCGCCAGCTATCAGTTGCCGAGACAACATTGTCTGAGCTAGTTAGTGTAGGTGTAGTAAAATTTAGGTCCCCACAGCAATAGTTGAAGTGTGCCTAAAGTGAAACTAATTAAAGTTTCAGTGAGCGCACTGTTTGCGTCATGTAGGCACACTTCAAATAGGGCCACCTCCACAGTAAAATACTGATGATCATCGATGTCTGACACCTTTTTTTCTCTTGTTAAGTGTATTCAGTCCACGGGTCATCCATTACTTATGGGATATATTCCCTTCCCAACAGGAAGTTGCAAGAGGATCACCCAAGCAAAGCTTCTATATAGCTCCTCCCCTCACATGTCATATCCAGTCATTCTCTTGCAACCCTCAACATAGTAGGAGGTCGTGAGAGGAGTGTGGTGTAATATACTTAATTATTTCTTCAATCAAAAGTTTGTTATTTTTAAATGGCACCGGAGTGTGCTGTTTTTTTCTCAGGCAGTATTTAGAAGAAGAATCTGCCTGCATTTTCTATGATCTTAGCAGAAGTAACTAAGATCCACTGGCTGTTCTCGCACATTCTGAGGAGTGAGGTAACTTCAGAAAGGGAATAGCGTGCGGGGTCCCCTGCAAATGAGGTATGTGCAGTAAAATATTTTTCTAAGGAATGGAATTGACTAAGAAAATACTGCTGATACCGAAGTAATGTAAGTACAGCCTTAAATGCAGTAGTAGCGACTGGTATCAGGCTGATTAAATGTATGTGCAGTAATGTAATTTTCTAAGGAATGGAATTTGACTAAGAAAATGCTGCTAATACTGAAGTAATGTAATGAGCCTTTAACTGCAGTAGAAGCGACTGGTAGCAGGCTATAAATAACAATACATACTCTTTAAAAAGGGGTCTTAAAAACGGTTACTGGCATGTTTAATCGTTTTTGTGAGGTACATTGGTGATAAAACTTATAGGGGCATGAATTTTTCCACATGGCTGACTTATATTTCTGCATAGAAACAGTTAACTGAGGCTTCCCACTGCTGTAATAATGAGTGTGAGGGGCCTATTTTAGCGCGCTTTTGCGCAGTAAAAATTCAGTCACAGTCTAACTGCTTCTTCCTGCATGACCCAGGACGTCTCTAGAGAGCTCAAGGGTTTTCAAAAATCATTTTGAGGGAGGTAATCAGTCACAGCAGACCTGTGACAGTGTGTTTGACTGTGTTAAAAACGTTTATTTGCATATTGATTATCCGTTTTTGGGTATTAAGGGGTTAATCATCCATTTGCTAGTGGGTGCAATGCTCTGCTAAATTAATACATTTACTGTGAAAACTTGGTTGCTATAACTGATTTGGTTCATTATTATTTCAACTGTGACAGTTTTTTTTTGTGCTTCTTAATGGCGCAGTAGCGTTTTTTATATTGCTTGCAAATTTATTTTAAAGCATTTTCCAAGCTTGCTAGTCTCATTGCTAGTCTGTTTAAACATGTCTGACACAGATGAATCTGTTTGTTCACTATGTTTGAAGGCCAATGTGGAGCCCCATAGAAATATGTGTACTAAATGTATTGATGTCACTTTAAATAATAAAAGTCAGTCTTTATCTGTAAAGGAATTATCACCAGACAACGAGGGGGAAGTTATGCCGACTAACTCTCACGTGTCAGTACCTTCGCCTCCCGCTCAGGAGGCGCGTGATATTGTGGCGCCAAGTACATCAGTGACGCCCATACAAATCACGTTAGAAGACATGGCTACTATTATGAATAATACCCTGACAGAAGTATTATCTAAATTGCCAGAATTAAGAGGCAAGCGCGACAGCTCTGGGATAAGGGCAGAGCGCGCTGGTGATATGAGAGCCATGTCTGATACTGCGTCACAGTTTGCAGAACATGAGGACGGAGAGCTTCATTCTGTGGGTGACGGATCTGATCCGGGGAAGCCGGATTCAGAGATCTCTCATTTTAAATTTAAGCTTGAGAACCTCCGTGTATTGCTTGGAGAGGTTTTAGCGGCTCTGAATGACTGTAACACAGTTGCAATTCCAGAGAAAATGTGTAGGCTGGATAGATACTATGCGGTGCCGGTGTGTACTGACTTTTTTCCTATACCTAAAAGGCTTACAGAAATTATTAGCAAGGAGTGGGATAGACCCGGTGTGCCTTTTTCCCCAACTCCTATATTTAGGAAAATGTTTCCAATAGACGCCACTACACGGGACTTATGGCAGACGGTCCCTAAGGTGGAGGGAGCAGTTTCTACTTTAGCTAAGCGTACCACTATCCCGGTGGAGGATAGTTGTGCTTTTTCGGATCCAATGGATAAAAAATTAGAAGGTTACCTTAAGAAAATGTTTGTTCAACAAGGTTTTATCTTACAGCCCCTTGCATGCATTGCGCCTGTCACTGCTGCTGCGGCATTCTGGTTTGAGTCTCTAGAAGAGGCCATTCGCACAGCTTCATTGGATGAAATTATGGACAAGCTTAAAGCACTTAAGCTAGCTAATGCATTTGTTTCTGATGCCATTGTACATTTAACTAAACTAATGGCTAAGAACTCCGGATTCGCCATCCAGGCGCGCAGAGCGCTATGGCTTAAATCCTGGTCAGCTGACGTGACTTCTAAATCTAAATTGCTTAATATTCCTTTCAAAGGGCAGACCTTATTCGGGCCCGGCTTAAAAGAAATTATTGCTGACATTACTGGAGGTAAGGGTCATACTCTTCCTCAGGACAGGGCCAAATCAAAGGCCAAACAGTCTAATTTTCGTGCCTTTCGAAACTTCAAGGCAGGAGCAGCATCAACTTCCTCCGCTCCGAAACAGGAAGGAACTGTTGCTCGTTACAGACAGGCCTGGAAAACTAACCAGTCCTGGAACAAGGGCAAGCAGGCCAGAAAACCTACTACTGCCCCTAAGACAGCATGAAGAGAGGGCCCCCTATCCGGAAACGGATCTAGTGGGGGGCAGACTTTCTCTCTTCGCCCAGGCGTGAGCAAGAGATGTCCAGGATCCCTGGGCGTTGGAGATCATATCTCAGGGATATCTTCTGGACTTCAAAGCTTCTCTTCCACAAGGGAGATTTCATCTTTCAAGGTTATCTGCAAACCAAATAAAGAAAAAGGCATTTCTACGCTGTGTACAAGACCTCCTAGTAATGGGGGTGATCCACCCAGTTCCGCGGACGGAACAAGGGCAAGGATTTTACTCAAATCTGTTTGTGGTTCCCAAGAAAGAGGGAACCTTCAGACCAATTTTGGACCTAAAAATCTTAAATTCCTAAGAGTTCCATCATTCAAAATGGAAACTATTCGAACCATCCTACCCATGATCCAAGAGGGTCAGTATATGACCACAGTGGATTTAAAGGATGCCTACCTTCACATACCGATTCACAAGGATCATTATCGGTAACTAAGATTAGCCTTTCTAGACAGGCATTACCAGTTTGTAGCTCTTCCCTTCGGGTTAGCTACGGCCCAGAGAATTTTTACAAAGGTTCTGGGCTCACTTCTGGCGGTGCTAAGACCGCGAGGCATAGCGGTGGCTCCGTACCTAGACGACATTCTGATACAAGCGTCAAGTTTTCAAATTGCCAAGTCTCATACAGAGATAGTTCTGGCATTTCTGAGGTCGCATGGGTGGAAGGTGAACGTGGAAAAGAGTCCTCTATTACCACTCACAAGGGTTCCCGTCCTAGGGACTCTTATAGATTCTATAGAGATGAAAATTTACCTGACGGAGTCCAGGTTATCAAAACTTCTAAATGCTTGCCGTACCCTTCATTCCATTCCACACCCGTCAGTAGCTCAGTGCATGGAAGTAATCGGCTTAATGGTAGCGGCAATGGACATAGTACCATTTGCGCGCCTGCATCTCAGACCGCTGCAATTATGCATGCTAAGTCAGTGGAATGGGGATTACTCATATTTGTCCCCTCTACTAAATCTGGATCAAGAGACCAGAGATTCTCTTCTCTGGTGGCTTTCTCGGGTCCATCTGTCCAAAGGGATGACCTTTCGCAGGCCAGATTGGACGATTGTAACAACAGATGCCAGTCTTCTAGGTTGGGGCGCAGTCTGGAACTCCCTGAAGGCTCATGGATCGTGGACTCAGGAGGAGAAACTCCTCCCAAAAAATATTCTGGAGTTAAGAGCAATATTCAATGCTCTTCTAGCTTGGCCTCAATTAGCAACACTGAGGTTCATCAGATTTCAGTCGGACAACATCACGACTGTGGCTTACATCAACCATCAAGGGGGAACCAGGAGTTCCCTAGCGATGTTGGAAGTCTCAAGGATAATTCGCTGGGCCTCACTCTTGCCACCTGTCAGCGATCTATATCCCAGGCGTGGAGAACTGGGAGGCGGACTTTCAAAGTCGCCAGACTTTTCATCCGGGGGAATGGGAACTTCATCCGGAGGTCTTCGCTCAACTGATTCATCCTTGGGGCAAACCAGAACTGGATCTCATGGCGTCTCGCCATAACGCCAAACTTCCTTGTTACGGATCCAGGTCCAGGGACCCGGGAGCGGCGCTGATAGATGCTCTGGCAGCCCCTTGGGTTTTCAACATGGCTTATGTGTTTCCACCATTTCCGCTGCTACCTCGACTGATTGCCAAGATCAAACAGGAGAGAGCATCGGTGATATTGATAGCGCCTGCGTGGCCACGCAGGACCTGGTATGCAGACCTAGTGGACATGTCGTCCTGTCCACCATGGTCTCTGCCTCTGAGGCAGGACCTTCTAATTCAGGGTCCTTTCAACCATCCAAATCTAATTTCTCTGAGGCTGACTGCATGGAGATTGAACGCTTGATTCTATCAAAGCGTGGCTTCTCGGAGTCTGTTATTGATACCTTAATACAAGCTCGGAAACCTGTTACCAGAAAAATTTACCATAAGATATGGCGTAAATATTTATATTGGTGCGAATCCAAGAGTTACTCATGGAGTAAGGTTAGGATTCCTAGGATATTGTCTTTTCTACAAGAGGGTTTAGAAAAGGGCTTATCTGCTAGTTCGTTAAAGGGACAGATTTCTGCTCTGTCTATTCTTTTACACAAACGTCTGGCAGAAGTTCCAGACGTTCAGGCTTTTTGTCAGGCTTTGGCTAGGATTAAGCATGTGTTTAAGACTGTTGCTCCGCCGTGGAGCTTAAACTTAGTTCTTAAAGTTCTTCAAGGTGTTCCGTTTGAACCCCTTCATTCCATTGATATTAAGCTGTTATCTTGGAAAGTTCTGTTTTTGATGGCTATTTCCTCGGCTCGAAGAGTCTCTGAGTTATCTGCCTTACATTGTGATTCTCCTTATCTGATTTTCCATTCAGACAAGGTAGTTCTGCGTACTAAACCTGGGTTCTTACCTAAGGTAGTTTCTAACAGGAATATCAATCAAGAGATTGTTGTTCCATCATTATGTCCTAACCCTTCTTCAAAGAAGGAACGACTTTTGCATAATCTGGACGTAGTCCGTGCCCTGAAGTTCTATTTACAGGCAACTAAAGATTTTCGTCAAATTTCTTCCCTGTTTGTTGTTTATTCTGGTCAGAGGAGAGGTCAAAAAGCTTTGGCTACCTCTCTCTCCTTTTGGCTTCTTAGCATAATACGTTTAGCCTATGAGACTGCTGGACAGCAGCCCCCTGAAAGAATTACAGCTCATTCCACTAGAGCTCTGGCTTCCACCTGGGCCTTTAAGAATGAGGCCTCTGTTGAACAGATTTGCAGGGCTGCAACTTGGTCTTCGCTTCATACCTTTTCAAAATTTTACAAATTTGACACTTTTGCTTCTTTGGAGGCTGTTTTTGGGAGAAAGGTTCTACAGGCAGTGGTTCCTTCCTTTTAAAGTTCCTGCCTTGTCCCTCCCATCATCCGTGTACTTTAGCTTTGGTATTGGTATCCCATAAGTAATGGATGACCCGTGGACTGAATACACTTAACAAGAGAAAACATAATTTATGCTTACCTGATAAATTTATTTCTCTTGTAGTGTATTCAGTCCACGGCCCGCCCTGTCTTTTTTAAGGCAGATCTAAATTTTAATTAAAACTCCAGTCACCACTGCACCCTATGGTTTCTCTTTTCTTGTCTTGTTTCGGTCGAATGACTGCATGCACACAGGGCTTTAATATCTCTTTCCCCAGAAGCAACAAGCACTCGGGGTATGCTCCAATTATAAAAAATTGCTTAGGCTGTATGACCTCTAGTTGTGTTACCCACATTGGTAGGGGTTGGCTAGGGGCTGCAGAAACAAGGTAAGTTTAAGTTAAAATATGCAAAAACAAAGCATGCATGTTTTGTATGATTTCTTATAGTGCAGTACTCAAAGAGAACTTTAATACATTAAACTGATGTCACCATGTTTTAATGTATTATTGCATTTGTCAAATCCGAAGAGTGCTTGGTTACTTTATTTTAGACATAGGGAAAAAAGTGTCCATAAATAAGCTCTGTATGCATATGAACTTCCCTTCATGTTAAGTTATGATTAAAATAAGCTTTGTTATACATATTTCTCCAACATTGGTGTGTCCGGTCCACGGCGTCATCCATTACTTGTGGGATATTCTCCTCCCCTACAGGGAATGGCAAGGAGAGCACACAGCAAGAGCTGTCCATATAGTCCCTCCCAGGCTCCGCCCCCCCAGTCATTCTCCTTGCCGCACTGAACAAGTAGCATCTCCACGGGGATGGTGAGGAGTTTGTGGTGTTTAGTTGTAGTTTTTTATTCTTCTATCAAGAGTTTGTTATTTTAAAATAGTGCTGGTATGTACTATTTACTCTGAAACAGAAAGAGATGAAGAGTTCTGTTTAAAAGAGGAGTATGATTTTAGCAGCAGTAACTAAAATCAATTGCTGTTCCCACACAGGACTGTTGAGCTGAGAGAACTTCAGTTGGGGGGAACAGTTTGCAGACTTTTCTGCTCAAGGTATGACTAGCCATTTTTCTAACAAGACTGTGTAATGCTGGAAGGCTGTCATTTTTCCCTCATGGGGATCGGTAAGCCATTTTCTTAGTCTCAAACAGAATAAAGGGCTTATTATGGGCTATAAACTGGTAGACACTTTTAGGGGCTAAATCAATTGCTTTATTTAAGTATTATATGCAGTTTGAAGTTGAATTTCACACTTTTATAACAATGGGGAACGTTTTTAGTGCCAGGCACTTGTTAAGACACCTTCCCAGTCAGGAAGGGCCTTTCTCTGTAGAAGGCAGAGCCTCATTTTCGCGCCATTACTGCGCAGTTACTTTTGAGTACAGTACATGCAGCTGCATGTGTGAGGGTCTGGAATCCACTAAAAACGTTCCTAGAAGGCTTCATTTGGTATCGTATACCCCCCTGGGATTGGTGAAGTCGCCGCAAAGGCTGTGGCTGGGACTGTAAGGGGGTTAAAATTGTAAACGGCTCCGGTTTCCACATTTTAAGGGTTAACAGCTTGAAAATCGGGGTGCAATACTTTGAATGGATAATTCCTTCATAGTTTTTCACATATTCAGTAATAAAGTGTGCCCTGTTTAACATTTAAAGAGACAGTAACGGTTTTGTTTTAAAACGGTTTTTGTGCTTTATTAACCAGTTTAAGCCTGTTTAACATGTCTGTACCTTCAGATAGATCATGTTCTGTATGTATGGAAGCCAATGTGGTTCCCCCTTCAAATATGTGTGATAATTGTGCCATAGCGTCCAAACAAAGTAAGGACAGTACTGTCACAAATAGTAAAGTTGCCCAGGATGATTCCTCAGATAAAGGAAGTAGACATAGTTCTACATCATCTCCTTCTGTGTCTATACCAGTTATGCCCACGCAGGTGACCCCTAGTACTTCTAGCGCGCCAATGCTTGTTACTATGCAACAATTGACGGCAGTAATGTATAACTCCATAGCTAATATTTTATCCAAAATGCCAGCATTTCAGAGAAAGCGCAATTGCTCTGTTTTAAACACTGTAGAGCAGGAGGGCGCTGATGATAATTTTTCTGTCATACCCTCACACAAATCTGAAGTGGCAGTGAGGGAGGGTTTGTCAGATGGGGAAATTTCTGATACAGGAAGAATTTCTCAGCAGACAGAACCTGATGTTGTGACATTTAAATTTAAATTAGAGCATCTCCGCGCATTACTTAAGGAGGTGCTATCTACTCTGGATGATTGTGACAATCTGGTCATCCCAGAAAAATTGTGCAAGATGGACAAGTTCCTTGAGGTCCCGGTGCACCCTGATGCTTTTCCGATACCAAAACGGGTGGCGGACATAGTGAATAAGGAGTGGGAGAAGCCAGGCATACCTTTTGTCCCTCCTCCTATATTTAAGAAATTGTTCCCTATGGTCGACCCCAGGAAGGACACATGGCAAACAGTCCCTAAGGTCGAGGGGGCGGTTTCTACTCTAGCCAAGCGCACGACCATTCCTATTGAGGACAATTGTGCTTTCAAAGATCCTATGGATAAAAAATTGGAGGGTTTGCTTTAAAAGATTTTTGTACAGCAAGGTTACCTCCTTCAACCTATTTCGTGCATTATTCCTGTCACTACAGCGGCGTGGTTCTGGTTCGAGGAACTGGAAAAGTCGCTCAGTAGGGAGACTCCGTATGAGGAAGTCATGGACAGAATTCACGCACTTAAGTTAGCTAATTCCTTTATTTTAGACGCCGCTTTGCAGTTAGCGAGGTTAGCGGCGAAAAATTCAGGGTTTGCAATTGTGGCGCGCAGAGCGCTCTGGCTAAAGTCTTGGTCGGCGGATGTATCTTCCAAGACAAAATTGCTTAATATCCCTTTCAAAGGTAAGACCCTTTTTGGGCCAGAATTGAAAGAGATTATTTCAGACATCACTGGGGGAAAGGGCCATGCCCTCCCACAAGATAAACCTTTCAAGGCTAAGAATAAGGCCAATTTTTGTTCCTTTCGCAATTTCAGGAACGGACCGGCTTCCAACTCGGCAGCCTCTAGACAAGAGGGTAACGCTTCCCAGACTAAACCAGCTTGGAAACCAATGCAAGGCTGGAACAAGGGTAAACAGGCCAAGAAGCCTGCTGCTGCTACCAAAACAGCATAAAGGGGTAGCCCCCGATCCGGGACCGGATCTTGTAGGTGGCAGACTCTCTCTCTTCGCTCAGGCTTGGGCAAAAGATGTTCAGGATCCCTGGGCACTAGAAATAGTCTCTCAGGGTTATCTTCTGGAATTCAAGGAACTACCCCCAAGGGGAAGGTTCCACATGTCTCACTTATCTTCAAACCAAATAAAGAGACGGGCATTCTTACATTGTGTAGAAGACCTGTTAAAGATGGGAGTGATACACCCAGTTCCAACTGTGGAACAAGGTCAGGGGTTTTACTCAAATCTGTTTGTAGTTCCCAAAAAGGAGGGAACTTTCAGACCAATTCTGGATTTAAAAATTCTAAACAAATTTCTCAGAGTTCCATCGTTCAAAATGGAAACCATTCGAACAATTTTACCTACAATCCAGGAGGGTCAATTTATGACTACCGTGGATTTAAAGGATGCGTATCTACATATTCCTATCCACAAAGATCATCATCAGTTCCTAAGTTTCGCCTTTCTGGACAAGCATTACCAGTTTGTGGCTCTCCCATTCGGGCTAGCCACTGCTCCAAGGATTTTCACAAAGGTGCTAGGGTCCCTTCTAGCGGTTCTAAGACCAAGGGGTATTGCAGTGGCACCTTATCTGGACGACATTCTAATCCAAATGTCGTCTCTTTCCAAAGCAAAGGCTCATACAGCCTTTCTCAGATCTCACGGGTGGAAGGTGAACGTAGAAAAGAGTTCCCTGTCTCCGTCGACAAGAGTTCCCTTCTTGGGAACGATAATAGATTCTTTAAAAATGAAGATCTTCCTGACAGAAGTCAGAAAGTCAAAGCTTCTAAACGCTTGTCAAGTTCTTCACTCTATTCTGCAGCCTTCCATAGCTCAGTGCATGGAAGTAGTAGGGTTGATGGTTGCAGCAATGGACATAGTTCCTTTTGCTCGAATTCATCTAAGACCATTACAACTGTGCATGCTCAAGCAGTGGAATGGGGACTATACAGACTTGTTTCCAATGATTCATGTAGACCAGATGACCAGAGACTCACTCAGTTGGTGGTTGACCCAGGATCACCTGTCCCAGGGAATGAGTTTCCGCAGACCAGAGTGGGTCATTGTCACGACCGACGCCAGTCTATTAGGCTGGGGCGTGGTCTGGTATTCTCTGAAAGCTCAGAGTCTATGGTCTCGGGAAGAGTCTCTTCTCCCGATAAACATTCTGGAACTGAGAGCGATATTCAATACTCTCCGGGCTTGGCCTCAACTAGCGAAGGCCGGATTCATAAGATTCCAGTCTGACAGCAATCCACATCCCAGGAGTAGTCAACTGGGAGGCGGATTATCTGAGTCGTCAGACTTTTCATCCGGGGGAGTGGGAACTTCACCCGGAGGTGATTGCCCAGTTGACTCAATTATGGGGCATTCCAGACATGGATCTGATGGTGTCTCGTCAGAACTTCAAGGTTCCTTGCTACGGGTCCAGATCCAGGGATCCCAAGGCGACTCTAATGGATGAATTAGTGGCGCCTTGGTCGTTCAACCTAGCTTATGCGTTTCCACCGTTCCCTCTCCTTCCCAGGCTTGTAGCCAGGATCAAACAGGAGAAGGCCTCGGTGATTCTGATAGCTGGTATGCAGACCTGGTGAATATGTCATCGGCTCCACCATGGAAGCTACCTTTGAGACAGGATCTTCTAGTACAAGGTCCATTCGAACATCCAAATCTAGTTTCTCTCCAGCTGACTGCTTGGAAATTGAACGCTTGATTTTATCCAAGCGCGGGTTTTCAGATTCAGTGATAGATACTCTGGTCCAAGCCAGAAAACCTGTGACTAGAAGGATTCACCATAAAATATGGAAAAGATATATCTGTTGGTGTGAATCCAAGGGATTCTCATGGAGTAAGATTAAAATTCCCAGGATCCTCTCCTTTCTCCAAGAAGGTTTGGATAAGGGATTGTCAGCGAGTTCTCTAAAAGGACAGATTTCTGCTTTATCTGTCTTGTTACACAAACGACTGGCAGCTGTGCCAGATGTACAAGCTTTTGTACAGGCTTTGGTCAGAATCAAGCCTGTTTACAGACCTTTGACTCCTCCCTGGAGTCTAAATTTAGTTCTTTCAGTTCTTCAAGGGGTTCCGTTTGAACCCTTACATTCCATAGATATCAAGTTACTATCTTGGAAAGTTCTGTTTTTGGTTGCTATTTCTTCTGCTAGAAGAGTTTCTGAACTATCTGCTTTGCAGTGTGATCCACCCTATCTGGTGTTCCATTCAGATAAGGTTGTTTTGCGTACCAAGCCTGGTTTTCTTCCAAAAGTTGTTTCCAACAAGAATATTAACCAGGAAATAGTTGTTCCTTCTTTGTGTCCGAATCCAGTTTCAAAGAAGGAACGTTTGTGACACAATTTAAATGTAGTCCGTGCTTTAAAGTTCTATTTAGAAGCAACAAAGGATTTCAGACAAACTTCTTCTTTGTTTGTAGTTTATTCTGGTAAGAGGAGAGGACAAAAAGCTACTGCTACCTCTCTTTCTTTCTGGCTGAAAAGCATTATCCGATTGGCTTATGAGACTGCCGGACGGCAGCCTCCTGAACGAATCACAGCTCACTCTACTAAGGCTGTGGCTTCCACATGGGCCTTCAAGAACGAGGCTTCTGTTGATCAGATATGTAAGGCAGCGACTTGGTCTTCTCTGCACACTTTTGCCAAATTCTACAAATTTGATACTTTTGCTTCTTCTGAGGCTATTTTTGGGAGAAAGGTTTTGCAAGCCGTGGTGCCTTCTGTTTAGGTAACCTGATTTGCTCCCTCCCTTCATCCGTGTCCTAAAGCTTTGGTATTGGTTCCCACAAGTAATGGATGACGCCGTGGACCGGACACACCAATGTTGGAGAAAACAGAATTTATGCTTACCTGATAAATTACTTTCTCAAACGGTGTGTCCGGTCCACGGCCCGCCCTGGTTTTTTAATCAGGTTTGAAAAATTTCTTTCTCTATACACTACAGTCACCACGGCACCCTATAGTTTCTCCTTTTTTTCTCCTAACTGTCGGTCGAATGACTGGGGGGGCGGAGCCTGGGAGGGACTATATGGACAGCTCTTGCTGTGTGCTCTCCTTGCCATTCCCTGTAGGGGAGGAGAATATCCCACAAGTAATGGATGACGCTGTGGACCGGACACACCGTTGGAGAAAGTAATTTATCAGGTAAGCATAAATTCTGTTTTTCCATCTGATAGCTATAAACATGAGGTGACTGTGTGTTTTTTTTATTTTTAGTTTTTTTTTAAAATCTTCTTTATTAACCAATATAGGGCACAGTCATACAATGGTACATTATGATTCAAAACTTTTCAACAAACAATGAATGATGTTAGACAGTAATCACAAACATTAGTAATGTACCTAAAATTAAATATGAGACAAAATGTCATAAAAGGAATTTGTAGTGTATAATCCTTATTCGATTAAATTTGATAAAACAGAACTGTAATTGATCTTTAAGGGATTTAGCAAGAAAAGGGGATATTTTTTTTTGTAATACTATTAAATATCAAGATTATTTTTCTTTGTGTGCCCTTGTTGGCATTTCCCTAAACTTAACCTGTACCTATAAAAATCATAATTACCTGGGTGGTTGGTTAATGGACTTCTCAAAATAATAAAAAATCTAAATATTTGATTTGCTGGAAACAGATACTAACCATTATGGAGAAATTGGATTTTGGGGGAAAAAAGTGTGAATAAAAAATTAACATGATTTCACTATTTTGTTTATAATACCTACAGGACTATTGGATATATCTGCTTGCTTTTAATCTATCTAACAGCACAATATGGTGTGAATTCCCATCTTACGAAAATATTTTCTTTTTAAATGTTCATGGTTTGGTAGAGATGGTAAATCCCTACTGAATTTGATCATTGTAATTCAGAATTATAATAATCTGTTCTATTATCCAGTGTTATAATCATATGTTCTATATTAATCTATTTCTCTACATTTACTGAAAATTATTCAGACTGCAGAAATATTAGTCTTATTGTACGCTACAAAAAAAAAGCCCCTAAGGGGTTAATAGAGAGGTTTGTACTGAACTACATTCAGTTATCTTAGATTTCACCATGGCAACCACTGCATCATCTAAAACTAATGGTAGTTAAAGACTAAGAAACCTACTGCTCTATATCCCTAAAAATAGCTTAATTGTTTGTTCTTAATCCTTCTGTCTACCATTGCTGTCTTTATTGAGAGAATCCAGTGCTGACATCACAAAAGCTGTGTGTGTAGATAATAACACGGCCTCAGCTATGGAGTTTCCCCATATTTCCAAGATAGGAAAGAATTGTCTTTTTGTATAATCTAAATATTAATTGTTTTAGTTTACGTTA
The DNA here is from genome assembly GCF_027579735.1 of Bombina bombina. Taxonomy (NCBI): domain Eukaryota; kingdom Metazoa; phylum Chordata; class Amphibia; order Anura; family Bombinatoridae; genus Bombina; species Bombina bombina. The sequence goes on from NC_069504.1 coordinate 522,080,792, forward strand.
CAAGAAAATTATGTATTAACTAAAGCAGGGGTATCAAACTGGAAGTATCTGGGGGCCACTGACCAACTGTTCTTTTCCCATGGGGGCCGCTTAAACTGAGTAAGTGCTCCGAAACTGGATATATTAGGAAACTGAAGAGACATTTACCCAAGTAGTAGTGAATATTGGGAGTTGTAGCCCACAATAGACATACACAGTTGTATATTTATCTTGTAAGTACCGAGTGAAGTGATCATCTTGGAACTGTATAGCAACGTAAAAAGTGACATTTACCCAACGCAGTGTGTGGTAGGAGTCTACACTGGATGCTTTGTCTTTATATTTGTCTTGTGAGTGCCTATATAGAATATCAACTAGTTACACCTCTTAGAACCCTAAAAAAAAATTGACAGCTCAAATAATGGTTTACCTATTAAACGAGGGAGGGCCAGATGAAACTATCTTGAGTGCCACATTTGGCCCTGGGGCCTGTTCTTTGAGACCACTGAACTAAAGCTAATGTGACATTTTAAAAATGAGTGCGCCTAATATTGTGGTGATAACCATTAACTTGAAAGGCAGGTGGATTAAGAGATTAACAAGATGAATCTGTGCATTAATTGATTTGTGGGGTATAGCTACAATACTTATATTTTCCTTGTATTCATCATATTGAGAATAATTATTTTTTTGTTCCCTAATTTTCTCATGGTCACCATTTTCTGTGTTTGTCAACAATTTAACATAATTAAACTTGTTCACCGATTGAGAGACAAAGATTGTATGAGTAGCCTTTGTAAATAGCCGTAAGAATACTGCTGAGAAATGTACAAACCGACGTTTGTTAGATCAACAGTAAAAATAACTACTAAACAACATACTGTATACAGTAAATAATAATTTTCAGATTGCCATGTGTTACTGTGTAAAAATCTAAGTAATACTTTTTCACACAACGATATTGGATGCAACAAGATGTCTATATGAGCAACACACGGGGCTCCATGTACGTATCAGCAAAAGCTGCTCCGGAGCCTTTGTGGGGCAGGTTCGCATATGCAAGCCTGCTTCCCGCAATGTAAGAAGCAGCGGTCATTAGATTGCTGCTTCCTACACCCTACGTCACCTCTTAGGTGGCGAGGCAAAATCACTGAGAGCACGCTCGCTCATTGTGATTGACAGCCCCTTCAGTCGCGTGATTGAAAGGGCGGGCATTACACACTCCGATGATGCATACGGGCAAGCGGATCAGCAGATCCGCTGCCCGTGTGTAGCGAAGGCGGACGGACAGCTTCGCGAGTTAAGAAGCTGTCCGCCCGCCATTTAGTACATGGAGCCCACATTCTCAATATAGACAAGATGTTCTCTTGCTGGAAAGAGACAATGTTCATGCTTTGTTACCCAATTACATAGAAAAAATGTAACAATCACTTTAGTTACATTTTCAGGAGCTAATTCAGGTTTCTTAAAGAGAGTGCATTAAAAAGTGAAATGTGTATTGTTGTATTTACAATTTTTAATGGAAGCATTTATTCATTATACTTCCAAAAATACATAAATAGTAAAACGTTTATACTGTTTTCAGCTGCATATGCCCAGTGCACTAGCATTCAAACACCATGCCTGCACAGAGAGTCAGCAACGGACATATATGATACAAATTAAGTCTTTCCCGTCTGCATACCACTGTATATGCTGGTATTACAAGCTGAAAGTAAAAATTCAGCATACAAGCAAAAGACCCAGAAGTGCTACTATCTGGAGGTCGGATATTATATATATATATATATATATATATATATATATATATATATATATATATATTTCCAATAAAGGACTGCACTCGCTGGATTCACAGACCCCTTCCTCAGACCAGATAACAGTGCAAGTGAACAGAGTGTGCAATATATAGCACTAGCCCCACCCATCACCAACTTCAAACATTGCGCCAAAAACATAATCACCATGGTAACACATAAACCAGGCCTAATGACCAAATCACCAAAATGTAAAACCAGAAAATAAAAATACAAAAATACAATAAACTGCAAATGCAAATATCTCACAATATCTCATAGCTGAATACTGTAATATATACACACACACACAAGGGTAGACATACGAGATTACATAGATACAGTTACATTAATCATAATATAATAGCATAGTCTCAGAGGATTGAAAGAACAAATATAGGCAAGCACTGATCCTTCATACACAGATTTAGATTAAAATATATGCATCAAAGGAATCTCTATAGTAGCATCATTGTAGGCAAACCTTATTGTCATATCTGCATTAGATTGCCAGAATAAATATTTACATGAGCCATCAACATAAGCCATCATCATTTAATAAGCCATCAACATTATAACTCAATATAATCGCATAACCATTTAAACTTCTTTAAATCTGAACTGTGTAGCTAGCGTTTACATAACAGAACTGCTATTGTGAGATACATGTTCCTTACATTTACCTACAGCATGTACTAGCATCTCCTATGGTAATAGTTGACTATGTGAGATGTGTCCGGCCACTCTAATAACTGCAAAAGTAAAGAATCCCATAGTCTGTGTCAAATCTCCTGGGCTCGCAACGCCGTGTGTTATGTCCCATGTAGCCAGTGACCTAACCGGCCCGTGTTATGCCATAGTAGGACCCCATGTAAAGAACCTAGCCAATGTGACAGAATTTACCGTTATCAAATGGGGCATAGCTACAGGAATGCTATGTGGCATATACATCCATATTTTGTGACAAGTGTGTTAAAGAACACTTACCCCGGGAACAGGCGCGGCTCAACCCTGCAATGCGCAAGTGAAAGTTTAAACCCAACCGCATGGCTAATTAGCATAGCCTGTCCGTCACTATGTGGGCGTTACTCAGTCACGGAGTGACTGAGGAGTAAACAAATCGAGTTCTGCAGAGCCGCTCATGTGTCTATCGCATCAGAGCCCCTATGTGTTCCCTTACAGGGCCATAAGTCAGACATCTAATGCATAGAATTATGTTTCAAAGCACATCCAATAAGTGCCATATTGCCAAGAATGATCTTGGATGTATAAGGGCATCAGTGTTAAATATCGTGTAAGCTAAAACTATAACAGGTATTCCTTTATGTGTTAGAATTGCGATGGGCAGAGAGGGGTAAATAGCTAATCCACAACTGGATAGTCAATAGTCAATATATAAATGAGCAAAAATATAAGTAAAGCTTAATATATTACAAAATAGATTAGTAAATTCACTCTCAATGCAGATTGCCTGTTGTGTCTTAATTGGTGCAATAAATCATCAGCAATTATTTAAACAAAGGGGGGTGGTTAGGTACTGTCATAGCGTGTCAAATATTAGCACCACATACCCCATCCATCCGATACTCTATACCCTGCCAAAAATGCATAAGGACCAACTAAACCCACCTGGTAGACCGATAGTCTCCGCAAGGGGCTCCCTGTTACAACCATTGGCTCAATACGTGGATGTGTTTCTGCAACCTGTGGTTAGATCAATGGACTCCTACATAAAGGACTCTGGGGACCTTATTAGGATACTCAACACTGTTGAGGGGATTACCCAGGACGATATCCTTAACTATGTAACTATGGATGTAAGGAGTCTGTACACAGTGATTCCTCATGCTGGGGGAATAAGTGCAATTGCGACTGCATTGGACCAGTATCCATACATAGGACCACCTACAACTTTCATCCTGAATATCCTTGAAAAATGTCTTAAGTTGAACTACTTTCACTTTGAAAACACTTTCTACCAACAGCTGACAGGGACAGCCATGGGATCCAATATGGCACCATCCTATGCCAACCTCTATATGCAACAATTTGAAAGAGACATCATGGATGTTTATAATCATGGAATGATAAGACACTATAGAAGGTACATCGATGATATTTTCTTTGTATGGCATGGACCAGTGGGACTCCTGACTGAATGGGTAACACAACTCAATGCTCTACCAAACCCGATCAAGTTTGAGCTGAAATTTGATTCAGAAAGGATAGATTTCCTTGATTTACGGATTTACAAGAAAGCAGATAGGCTATTTACAACCTTATTCTCTAAACCCACTGATAGAAACTCATTGCTGGAAGCCACAAGCAACCATCCCCCACATACTCGGAAGGCAATAATCAAATCACAGCTGATACGGGTGGTACGGAACAACACGGAGACCACAAACAGAGAACTTCAACTGGACCAAATGGTTGATAAATTCCAGCAAAGGGGATATGAAGACACCCTTATTAAGAGGGTGAGAGATGAAATTACATCAGACATTACACAAGGTAAGCCAGCAAGCAATAGGAAAGAGACTCCAAGGATGATCTTTACAACTACCTTTGACAGAGGAAAGAAACCGTTGGCTGACTCAATCCGTAATAGGTGGGAAATTTTGGGCACGGACCAAACACTGCCCTTCGGACATATGGATACACCAATTATGGGTATAGGCGGGGCAGAAGTCTGAGGGACATACTAATGCAAACAGACCCGCAACAGAGTTACACCAAGAAATGTCTAGAAACTAATAAAATGAGCTGTTACAGGTGCAAGGGTTGCACAACTTGCAGCGGTATGATCCCATGCAAAATATTCAGACACCCCCACACTAACCAAAAATTCACTATAAGGCACTTTATCACCTGCACTACTAACTATGTGGTATACCTACTGAGCTGTTGCTGTGGACGTTTTTACGTTGGTAAAACAACGGATAACACACGTCTAAGAATGGCAAACCATCGCTCAGCTATACGGACTGCCATTGACAAAGGGACTTCGGATCAACCGGTGGCAAGACATTTTTTACACGCAGGACATAAGGTAACTGATTTACGCTGCATCTTAATTGACCACGTCCCCCCCCTTAGGCGCGGTGGTGACCGTGGTAGAAGTCTCTTGCAAATGGAGGCTAGATGGATTCATAGATTGGATACCATCTACCCCAGAGGATTAAACATGTCAAAAGATTGGCACTGTTTCCTCCGAAGGCTTGATTGATGACATAGACATATGTTCATTTATACAATAAGAAACTCAGAGTTGACACTAATTAGAGGACTAATTACGCTTGCTCTCCCGCGGATAGGGAGCAACTCTACAATATATATGGTATATTGAACTACAGGTGCCATGCTCTGAACATCCTGATCTTTTTTACACTCAAGTGGCATACCTATCCAGGTGTTGCGACTCGTCCACCCCTAACTGTGTTTTTTTACTGTTTTTTTACTGTTTTCTCAAGTTAATATATCTTGATTGCCAGATGTATACAGTGGATCAATGATATTCCTTTTGAGATCCTTCTGTACGAGTAACGTTCTCGGGCACAAGACAGCATAATTAATGTTTTTTAAGTTGGGTCATATAAGGTTGCTAGATCATCCATATATTGGATATTTCACACCAGTCATAGACCATGCAGCCTATCCTATGTACAGCTAATCCTCTCAATAGGTTATATGTTATAACACTGGACACAACCTTACTCCAGAGAGTCCGGGGCTAATATTTGACACGCTATGACAGTACCTAACCACCCCCCTTTGTTTAAATAATTGCTGATGATTTATTGCACCAATTAAGACACAACAGGCAATCTGCATTGAGAGTGAATTTACTCATCTATTTTGTAATACATTAAGCTTTACTTATATTTTTGCTCATTTATATATTGACTATTGATATCTTTCCAGTTGTGGATTAGCTATTTACCCCTCTCTGTCCATCGCAATTCTAACACATAAAGGAATACCTGTTATAGTTTTAGCTTACACGATATTTAACACTGATGCCCTTATACATCCAAGATCATTCTTGGCAAAATGGCACTTATTGGATGTGCTTTGAAACATAATTCTATGCATTAGATGTCTGACTTATGGCCCTGTAAGGGAACACATAGGGGCTCTGATGCGATAGACACATGAGCGGCTCTATTTGTTTACTCCTCAGTCACTCAGTGACTGAGTAATGCCCACATAGTGACGGACAGGCTATGCTAATTAGCCATGCGGTCGGGTTTAAACTTTCACTTGCGTGTTGCAGGGTTGAGCCGCGCCTGTTCCCGGGGTAAGTGTTCTTTAACACACTTGTCACAAAATATGGATGTATATGCCACATAGCATTCCTGTAGCTATGCCCCATTTGATAACGGTAAATTCTGTCACATTGGCTAGGTTCTTTACATGGGGTCCTACTATGGCATAACACGGGCCGGTTAGGTCAATGACTACATGGGACATAACACACGGCGTTGCGAGCCCAGGAGATTTGACACAGACTATGGGATTCTTTACTTTTGCAGTTATTAGAGTGGCCGGACACATCTCACATAGTCAACTATTACCATAGGAGATGCTAGTACATGCTGTAGGTAAATGTAAGGAACATGTATCTCACAATAGCAGTTCTGTTATGTAAACGCTAGCTACACAGTTCAGATTTAAAGAAGTTTAAATGGTTATGCGATTATATTGAGTTATAATGTTGATGGCTTATTAAATGATGATGGCTTATGTTGATGGCTCATGTAAATATTTATTCTGGCAATCTAATGCAGATATGACAATAAGGTTTGCCTACAATGATGCTACTATAGAGATTCCTTTGATGCATATATTTTAATCTAAATCTGTGTATGAAGGATCAGTGCTTGCCTAAATTTGTTCTTTCAATCCTCTGAGACTATGCTATTATATTATGATTAATGTAACTGTATCTATGTAATCTCGTATGTCTACACCCTTATGTGTGTGTGTGTGTGTGTATATATTACACTATTCAGCTATGAGATATTGTGAGATATTTGCATTTGCAGTTTATTGTATTTTTGTATTTTTATTTTCTGGTTTTACATTTTGGTGATTTGGTCATTAGGCCTGGTTTATGTGTTACCATGGTGATTATGTTTTTGGCGAAATGTTTGAAGTTGGTGATGGGTGGGGCTAGTGCTATATATTGCACACTCTGTTCACTTGCACTGTTATCTGGTCTGAGGAAGGGGTCTGTGAACCCCGAAACGTTACCACAATAAAGATTTAAAGGTTTCTTTAACCAAATCCAGCGAGTGCAGTCCTTTATTGGAAATAGATTGCATACTTGATTGACTTTGCACCCTGGTGGATGACCACACAGCATTGGGAGTGCAGACACACACGGTGGATATATATATCTATATATATATATATATATATATATATATGTACTTGTACATATAAGAATTTGATAAAGAAAGAGATATAGAGTGAAAAACTAGAAAAGAGATGAAAGCCAATCTTACCCAGCAATAGGACAATTCCTGCTAAATAACTATTACACAACCTTTAAGGTTAAGGATTGACTATAGATTGACAGGTATTTAATTTTCTACAAAAACAATATTATACCAAAATGTGCTTCTAATAGAAATGTTTATTTGCCAAAAAATCATGCTGATATATTTATAAGGCAATGAAATAAACCAAAGGATATCCTATTTGCACATGAGAATTATTTGCCATATAGCAATGGTTCTAAATTAAAGTCCCAACACAATTAGTCCCATTTGGAACTGGGGATCCCCAGAGCTGCTGATTTATATAATTGTAGCCATTTTCACTTCCAAAAGGCCTTAATTTGATACAATTTAACAGTTCACAACTTGGCGATCCCTTTGTTTGAACACTTATGCGGCTGAAAGCAAAAATTTCCCCAAAGAAAAAATATATATAGTTCCTTGTTTTAGTATATAGCAGCTTAAGTTGGTTTCAGAGAGAAGGTCTTATAGCAAAACAAGACAGGAATTGCTTAATCTTTTCACTGTGCGGTCCTCCACCTGAAACGGCTACTCAGAATTACTCACTTAGTGGGTTTGATATTCTCCTCCCCTTCACCTTGCTAATCACCAACAAGCTGTAGGTTTCCAGCGACCTGTATACACGCCAAGCAAGGGTTTTTTTGTTGCTTCCCAGTACCTCCGTCTGGTGTAGCGGTTCCATTAGTACTATTCAGTACTTGCCAATTGTGATCTTTGTTTGGACAATATCATCATCTGTGCTGTAGGAAACTCCTCACAGTCGCATCTCTCTCAAAGCGACCTGTGCAAACGCCAAGCTACGCGCGTTTTACCCTCTTGTTGCTTTCAGCCGTATAAGTGTTCAAACAAAGGGATCGCCAAGTTGTGAACTGTTAAATTGTATCAAATTAAGGCCTTTTGGAAGTGAAAATGTCTACAATTATATAAATCAGCAGCTCTGGGGATCCACAGTTCCGAATTGGACTAATTGTGTTGGGACTTTAATTTAGAACCATTGCTATATGGAAAATAATTCTCATGTGCAAATAGGATATCCTTTGGTTTATTTCATTACCTTATAAATATATCAGCATGATTTTTTGGCAAATAAACGTTTATATTAGAAGCACATTTTGGTATAATATTGTTTTGTAGAAAATTAAATACCTGTCAATCTATAGTCAATCCTTAACCTTAAAGGATGTGTAATAGTTATTTAGCAGGAATTGTCCTAGTGCTGGGTAAGATTGGCTTTCATCTCTTTTCTAGCTTTTCACTCTATATCGCTTTCTTTATCACATTCTTATCTGTACCAGTTTATATTTAATACAACACAATCTCCATGCACCTTCTTTCTGCCTATAAAAGTTAAGAAAGGCAGGAACAAGAGGACTTGTAAATTATTAATATCTTTTGTGCTGTTAGTTTTATAATTTAATAATATATATATATATATATATATATATATATATATATATATATAAGCCTCCACAATCAAAAATCAAGTATATCCATGCCGAGTAGTATAAAACTTCAAAAATGTATTTGTGCATTTTTAAAACACAGGATCCACGAAAAATACACAACAAATAAAATCACCACTTGTAGCAAACTGCTGTACGCGTTTCGAGCTCCTCCCAGCCCTTGCTCACCAGCTGTATGCTAATGTCTCAAGTAAACACTTTTTAAAGAGGTATACCAGTTCCGTTAACCCTTTACTGCTCATCTCTCAAAGAGCACATAGAAAAAATACATACAATATGTACTTTTAAAATACTATACATATTTATGGTTCTAAAGCCATAATTAAATGATACTTAATATAATAATAATACTGTGTACACACTATCAATGGTGTTAAATAAAATATTCTCAAGTTATATATATATAATAGTATAAGCATAGGACTGATAATTTACACGTATGACAGTCATAATAATAATAATGTGGAAACAAAATATAGAGTCAAAGTGCAAAATCAAAAAGGAACAATGCATAATACATAAATAAGTTTTACCACAAATACACCATATTTGCACAATGTCAGACAGATAACAAATAGCTTATATTTGAAATTCAATAGAAAAGATTAGTATCCATATGGGAATTAAGACCCAATGGAATCCTAGTGTTTAAATAAAAAATCCAATAAACCTCACTCTGATCAAGTAATCTTTCTCTATCTCCCCCTCTTATGGGCTTTGGTATGAAGTCAATGCCTTGAATATAGAGTAAACCAGTATCAGAACTATGATGGTCTCTAAAGTCTCTCCCCACAGGAGTCTTAGTGTCTGGGTCCTCAATAGATCTTAAATGTTGTAAAAAAATGACCCTTCATAGACCTTTTAGTGCGTCCTGTATACTGTTTACCACAGGCTTTACATATAAGAAGGTAAACAACATGAGTAGTGTTACAATTAATATGATATTTAATCTTGTAAACCTTCCCTGTAGCATAATATTATAATTACATGTCTTGCATATCTTAGCTCTGCATTCATAGCAGCCTTTCTTTCTAGTTAGCCAATTGTGACTGGCCTCAAGTTTCGGAATCATAGATGGATATTATTATTATTCTTTATGTATAAAGCACCAACAGATTCTGCAGCGCTGCCCATGGGTACAAGGATAGAAGTACAATGGAGAAACAATACAATAAAAGACAACATTTCACAGACAGATACAGGGGGAATTGATGGCCCTATTCCTGTGGAAACTTACAATCTAGAAAAGACATTTCCTATGATCTTTGCTTTTTTAGATACAAAATTACAATTGTTTGTGAATTGGGTCCTCATGTAAAATTGGTTAACATTAGTTTATTATTCCACATACTTTATGGTAATCTGTGCTATAACCAGTTACAAAACAGGGTTTACCTCTACCCCTAAAATTTTTACCTCTATCTTTACTATCAACTTTACTCTTTTACTATCAACTTTACTCAGATTTTGCTCTAATATCTGTTGAGTGTAACCTCTATCCTTTAACCTATTACAGGTCTCATTAAGATGTTTAATACAAATTTCCTGCGTACAATTCCTCTTAACACGTAACTGCCCTTTAGGAATTGATTTAAGTAAATGTTTTGGATGACGAGAATCATATCTCAAAATGGTATTACCTGATGTTGCTTTTCTAAAGAGCTCAAATTCCAGACATTTATTAACACTGTTCACCTGTAAGGATATATCCAAAAAATGAATCCCACATCAATCTTGTTCCAAAGTAAATTTTAGATTCATGTTATTACAATCAATATGTTCATAAAAACTCTTTACACTCTGTTCCGCTCCACTCCACTAAAATCTAAAATTTACTTTGGAACACAATTGCTGTGGGATTCATTTTTCCATCTTAATGGGAGGAGAGTCCACTGCTTCATTCATTACTTGTGGGAATTAAGAACCTGACCACCAGGAGGAGGCAAAGACACCCCAGCCAAAGGCTTAAATACTTTCCCCACTCCCCTCAACCCCCAGTCATTCTTTGCCTTTTGTCACAGGAGGTTGGCAGAGATGTGTCGGAAGATTCAGAGTAGTCTCTTATGGAGGGTAGTACTCTTCGAAATGGGACTGGAGTTTTAAGTAGTCCTGTTAGCCTCTCAGTGAGAGCATGTGTGAAAGTTAGAGTCCGGATATGCAGGGAGAGTCTTTCTGCGAAACTATCCCAACTCAGATTAATAGCTCCTTAAGCAATCAGCATTGACGAGTTTCGCTGCCTGCTTTATGCACTCAAGTCCATGTCAGAAGCGATGCTACTAACCTGTCACACTTGAAGGGCCGTGTTTCTGTTCCACGGCATAGATTCTGGTAAGATCATTTTCATTTATACACGCATGAAGACAGGGTCACAGTGTGTCTCCTTTTATCTGTATAGAATCAAGGGTTAATATCCCTGGAAATGGGATTATTGAATAGGGGGGAATTTATGCATAATATCTTTATTGTGTTTATTGCTGCGTCATGCAGGGCCGCCACTAGAAATTTTGGGGCCCCTGACTTAACCATTGATCAGGGCCCCCCCCCCCCCTTTGACATGTGCAATTTTGGACCAAGTGACTAAAACGTATATGCACTTTATTCTTAAGTGTCTATTTAAACTTGGAAATGTTGTAAAGGTAGTAACATACACACACACAGACACACTCATACACTGAAACACACACACACACTCACACATAAGGATTCACATATAGACACTCTAGCAGACACGCAAAGAAACACACTCAGACACAGACACCCAAACAGACACTCAGCACTTGTTTACATTGACCTGACAAGTAATGAGGTAAACTACAGTTTTGTAAAAAAAAAAAAGGAGATTTAGAAAACAAAATATGGAGTTCTGATTATCTTTTTGTAAAGGAAGATGCCAACTAAATGATGACAACAGCATGCAGTGGCTGAAAGAAAGGGCCCTGAACTGCCTAAACAATAATTTAAAGGTTAAATGGTAGATTGGTGACTTCCGGAAAGGTCTCATTAGTCTCAAAGTCTGTAAAAAGATGTGAATAATTAGTAGTAAGGTCAAAATGTCCTAAAAAGGAACAGACAGTGGACACACACACACACACACAAACTCAAACTTGCACATACACCCAAGGAAACACTGACAGAGACAGCATCAGAAAACACACAAAGACATACACACACATACACACACACACACAGACACCCACAGAAAACTCACAAAGGCATACACACACAGAGAGACAACCACATAAAACACAGACATACGTACAACACCCTCACTGAGATATCCACAGAAAACACACAAAGACATACACACACCCTCACAGAGACACCCACAGAAAACACACACCCTCACAGAGACATCCACAGAAAACAGACATACATACATACACACACCCTCACAGAGACATCCACAGAAAACAGACATACACACCCACCCTCACAGAGGCATCCAGAGAAAATACACAAAGACAAACACACACACACCCTCACAGAGACACCCATAGAAAAAGCTCAAATACATATGCACACACCCTCACAGACATCCACAGAAAATGCACAAAGACATACACACCCACCCTCACAGAGAGACCCACAGAAAAAAATACATACACACTCATAGAGACACAAACCAAAGCACAAAGACATAAACACAGACACCCACAGAAACACTCACAGGAGGAAACATTTATGCACCTTGAGTCCCCTAAATTAACAGTGTGTGACATGCATGATAAAAAAAATTGCAGAAATTAAGAGATCACTTTTTAAAGAATCATATTTGTAAATGTGCAAACAAAAATAATTCTGTGAATTCAAAATTGTACATTAATGATCTGGGTAGATGGCTAGATGAAGAAAAGTACTTTTTAAAGGTTGACATATGGTTGTTTGATTTTTTCCCCATTTTCCCCAACCAAGAGCACCACTTCAAATATAGAGGACAAATGTTCCCATCTGTCAGCTGTACTTATGGATATTGAAAATGCTGTACTCTATATGGTCTTGGTGGAACCATAAGCTGTGGTACTCATATCATTAGATCTGGTTAAATGCAGGATTTAGGCTTGTTGGTAAATTAAGTCAGCTGTAGTGTAAACTGAACAGTTTTAAGTTAACCTGTCTCATTTCAAACAATGAGCAATCTTAGTCTGAGAGTATAACATGTTATGCAGATGTAAAAATCTTAGATAAAATGCCTCCTTGCATCTTGAAAGTCCTTGCATAAAGGGGCAGTAAACTGGAATGTAATATATATATAAAAATGAATATCTGCCAAAAGGGCACCTACCATTTGTGTATTGAGGAGGAAAATTTTCTGCATGGTTTTAAATATAGAATTTCTACAGCATTGTCAAATAATCATAAATACACTGCTGCTATAAAAAAAAAAATATGAACCCATGGCCCCACCATACAACTACTACCACACTGAAGTTACAATCCTAAATTGCACAAAGAAATAAAAAACATTTGCTAAGTAATTCCTACCTCCTCTGCAAATGAAAGTGATCTGGCACACACTGTACAAACAAAGTGCCAAGTCTGTCTCACACTGTGCATAGTGGTTTAGTGCACACTCAGAAATCCTCTCAAATGCTAATACTTTACTCCTTGTTATAACATTCCCCATGCTCAATTAGCACTCTGCTGTAGTACCCTGTAGTACCCACTGGTGGCTGCCAAAATTAAAAAAAAAAAAAATTTTTTTTTTTTTTTTTTAGTTCTTGACTCATGGGGCCCCCCTAGCCCATTGGGCCCCTGACAGGAGTCACCCCTGTCACCCCCTGATGGCGGCCCTGGCGTCATGTGTGAGGTGAGGCTCTAGCAATGTGTTAACAGTCAGGTGTAGATCAGCGCAGACTTTTTTGGCACGTTTTCTCTACAGTGCAGGGGTGGGCCATCCTGCATGGTACTCCATGTGACAGGGTGTGGCCTTTCCACTTCCTCTTTCCTGATCTGCAATTGCGGGAGACGTAATGGTTTCTCTATGGTCCGGGTCATAGGAGGTGGTGAGTGCCCCGGCCATTCGTATATAAAGGTGCCATTTATTCTATCTATCTAAAGGCGCAAGCTATGGAGGACTCTGATATGTTAGAGGATACCCCCTCTTTAATTAAATCTAATACCTGTGTTTATTGCGAGGAGGTGCCTGCGTAACTGTGTTTCACATGCTTAGATAAGTTTGCAATATCTAAATAGATTAAGATATTTAGCACTACTGAGCCGTCCACCTTGCCAGGTGCGTTCCCTAAATTAATCTCCGATCACACATGCAGCTCCCTATGGCCCAACTGAACCTGCCGCGGGAGGGGCCTCTTGGCCGCCAGATTTCGCTGCCCAACTGCAAACGGCGGTTTCTGCGGCCTTCCATGCCTTACCACGCCCTGTGAAGCGCAAGCGAAGGGAAAGACCTAGCCACCCATCCCAGGGGTCATCTACTCCGCTGGATGTCTCTGATAGATTATCCGCTGATGAGGACGCCTCCGACTCAATGCTCGCAAAGCGGACGACTATTTCCCTCGAGGATAGCTCGTTGTTCAAGGAGCCCATGGATAAGAAATTAGAATCCATGTTGAGAAAGATGTTTCAACTCACGGGGTTTGTTTTTCAACCGGCAGCAGCGATCGCTGCGGTGGCGGAAGCGGCTGCCTACTGGTGTGACGCCCTGATGTTTTTGCTTCAGCGGAAGCTGTTTTTGGGAGAGAGGGTCTACAGGCTGTATAGGGTCCACCTCCTTTTACCCTCCTGTTTTGTTCATTCAGTGTCCTCTAGAGCTTGGGTATTTGATCCCACAAGTAATGAATGAGGCAGTGGACTCTCCTCCCATTAAGATGGAAAACACAAATTATGCTTACCTGATGATTTCTTTTCCATCTGTGGGAGGAGAGTCCACTGCTCCCGCCCGTTTCTCCGTTGGGCAGACCTAAAAAAATGTTTTTTCTTCTGGCACCATTTATACCCTGATATTTCTCCTACTGTTCCTTGTTCCCTTAGCAGAATGACTGGGGGATGAGGGGAGTAAGGGAGGTATTTAACTTTGGCTGGGGTATCTTTGCCTCCCCTTGGTGGCCAGGTTCTTAATGTTTTTGGATATTGACTCAAACGTTATGATACATTTTAACTTTTTTGAATGAATGTTATTATTTATAGATAAATTCCTGTCAGTGCAATGCTTTCCTGATGCTGTATATTGACTTTTTCATTTGTACCCTGGTGGTTGGAGTTATGTGCATATACCTAAGGACTTGATAGATAGAAAGATAAATAGATAAAGATATATGTTACAGGTAAAATATGTGAAACTCATGCTTTCTAAAGAATGCGTAGCACTTTTTTGGAACTAAGTAATTAGCTTATTTCATTCTGATCTTATATACTTCAACATTTCATAGAATGCCTAGTTATTCTATAGAATTTCTAGCCTATTTTTCTGCAAAGTATAATAAAATAGACAGCAGGGGGTCACTTTATGAACAAATTGAAACCCAAACTCATTTCAAATAGGATAGAAAACACAGATGAGAAAATTTTAAGAACGAGCTAGTATCTGAAACCAAAACAAAAGAAAAATCTTCTGATGAACATTGCATCATTGTTCAGTCTTCTCAGATGAGAACATTTTATTAACTAAAGCTAAACTTAACAAAAATATATTCAGATAAACATTGCATCATTTTAGACTATTTATTGCAGCAGTGCTGTCTGAATTTGATTGACATTTTACACAAATGAGAAAATTGTATTCATTAATTGGTAACAGAAACCTACTACATTTTATTCCCAAACTAGTATCTAAAACATACCAATTCTTATAAACGATCTGAAACATTTTATTAACAAAAGCTAAACTTAACACCTTGCTTGACTGCTGCTTCCTATTTGCCCTTGTTCCTATTGCCTGTTGTAACCATCTCTGAGGGCCCCTTTAGCCTTTTGCTGTACTAAACATATTTTGTAGGATTATGTTTTTATTGCACATTGTGCTTTTCAGTGTCCCTTACAACAGTACTTTGGGGCTTCTATATCCCTTGAACCCTCCAAAAAGAATAACACTTCTCAAGATGAGGGCAGAATGTTTATTTTACGTTGTTGAAAGGGTTTTCACCTAAAAGTTCACCTAATTTTCATTTTGATGTATGTATATATGTGTGTGTGTGTGTGTATATACAGTGTGTATATATATATATATATATATATATATATATATATATGTAATGTGTGTTTGTGTGTATATATATATATATATATATATATATATATATATATATATATATATATATATATATATATATATATATATATATATATAGTTGTATGCAAAAGTTTAGGCACCCCTGACAATTTCCATGATTTTCATTTATAAATAATTGGGTGTTTGGATCAGCAATTTCATTTTGATCTGTCAAATAACTAAAGGACAGTAATATTTCAGTAGTGAAATGAGGTTTATTGAATTAACAGAAAATGTGCAATATGCATCAAAACAAAATTAGACAGGTGCATAAATTTGGGCACCCTTGTCATTTTGTTGATTTGAATACTTTTAACTACCTAGCACTGATAAATAGGGACACACAATTGGTTTGGTGAGCCCATTAAGCCTTGAACTTCATAGACAGGTGCATCCAATCATGAGAAAAGGTATTTAAGGTGGCCAATTGCAAGTTCTTGTTCTCTTTGACTCTCCTCTGGAAAGTGGCAACATGGGGGCCTCAAAACAACTCTCAAATGACCTGAAAACAAAGATTGTTCAACATTATGGTTTAGGGGAAGGCTACAAAAAGCTATTGCAGAGATTTAAGCTGTCGGTTTCCACTGTGAGGAACATAGTGAGGAAATGGAAGACCACAGGCACAGTTCTTGTTAAGGCCAGAAATGGCAGGTCAAGTAAAATATTGGAGAGGCAAAGAATGGTGAGAACGGTCAAAAACAGCCCACAGACCACCTACAAAAACCTACAACATCATCTTGCTGCAGATGGTGTCACTGTGCATCGTTCAACAATTCAGCGCACTTTGTACAAGGAGAAGCTGTATGGGAGAGTGATACGGAAGAAGCCTTTTCTGCACACATGCCACAAACTGAGTCGCTTGAGGTATGCAAACGCACATTTGGACAAGCCAGCTTCATTTTGGAAGAAGGTGCTGTAGACTGATGAAACAAAGATTGAGTTATTTGGTCATAACAAGGGTCGTTATGCATGGTGGCAAAAGAACACAGCATTCCAAGACAAAAACTTGCTACCCACAGTAAAATGTGGTGGATGTTTCATCATGCTGTGGGGCTGTGTGGCCAGTGCCGGTACTGGCAATCTTTTTAAAGTTGAGGGTCGCACGGATTCCACTCAATATCAGCAGATACTTGAGAATAATGTTGAGGAATCAGTCACAAAGTTAGTTACGCCGGGGCTGGATATTTCAACAAGACAACGTCCCAAAACACTGCTCAAAATCTACTCTGGCATTTATGCAGAGGAACAAGTACAATGTTCTGGAATGGCCATCCCAGTCTCCAGACCTGAATATCATTGAAAATCTGTGGGATGATTTGAAGCAGGCTGTCCATGCTCGACAACCATCAAACCTAACTGAACTGGAGGTGTTTTGCAAGGAGGAATGGTCCAAAATACCTTCATTCAGAATCCAGTCACTCTCTACAGGCTATAGCAAGCGTTGAGAGGCTGTTGGGGTGCCCAAATTTATGCACCTGTCTAATTTCGTTTTGATGCATATTGCACATTTTCTGTTAATCCAGAAAACCTCATTTCACTACTGAAATATTAGTGTCCTTCAGTTATTTGATAGATCAAAATGAAATTGCTGATCCAAACACCCAATTATTTATAAATGAAAATCATGGAAATTGTCCGGGGTGCTTAAACTTTTGCATATGACTGTATATGTATATGTCCAGCTCCGGCGTAACTTTAACTTTGTGACTGATTCCTCAACATTATTCTCAAGTATCTACTGATATTGAGTGGAATCTATGCAATCCTCAACTTTAACAAGATTCCCAGTTCCGGCATTGGCCACACAGCCCCACAGCATGATGGAACATCCACCAAAATTTACTGTGGCTAGCAAGTGTTTGTCTTGGAATGCTGTGTTCTTTTGCCGCCATGCATAATGCCCCTTGTTATGACCAAATAACTCAATCTTTGTTTCATCAGTCCACAGCACCTTCTTCCAAAATGAAGCTGGCTTGTCCAAATATGCGTTTGCATACCTCAAGCGACTCAGTTTGTGGCATGTGTGCAGAAAAGGCTTCTTCCGCATCACTCTCCCATACGCTGAATTGTTGAATGATGCACAGTGACACCATCTGCAGCAAGATGATGTTGTATGTCTTTGAAGGTGGTCTGTGGGCTGTTTTTGACCGTTCTCACCCTCCTTTGCCTTTGCCGCTCTGATATTTTACTTCTGGCCTTAACAAGAACTGTGCCTGTGGTCTTCCATTTCCTCACTATGTTCCTCACAGTGGACACTGACAGCTTAAATCTCTGTCATAGCTTTTTGTAGTCTTCCCCTAAACGTTAATGTTGATTAGTCTTTGTTTTCAGGTAATTTGAGAGGAGTTTTGAGGCTCCCATGTTGCCACTCTTCAGAGGAGAGTCAAAGAGAACAACAACTTGCAATTGGCCACCTTAAATACCTTTTCTCATGATTGGATGTACCTGTCTATGACGTTCAAAGCTTAATGGGCTCACCAAACCAATTGTGTTTTCCAATTAATCAGTGCTAGGTAGTTACAGGTATTCAAATCAACAAAATGACAAGGGTGCCCAAATTTATGCACCTGTCTAATTTCGTTTTGATGCATATTGCACATTTTCTATTAATCCAATAAACATCATTTCACAACTGAAATATTACTGTGTCCTTCAGTTATTTGATAGATCAAAATGAAATTGCTGATCCAAACACCCAATTATTTATAAATGAAAATCATGGAAATTTTCAGGGGTGCCTAAACTTTTGCATACGACTGTAAATGTATGTATGTGTGTGTATGTATATATATATATATATATATATACACACACACACATATTATATATATATATATATATATATATATATATATATATATATATATATATATATATATATATATGTGTGTATATATATATATATATCTATCAGAGCTTTCCAAACTTTTCTTGTTGGTGACACACTTTGTAGACCTACATCATTTCGCGACACAGTAATTCAGTTGTACTAGCAAAAAGGAGGTTAAACTAACTTGTTTTAAGAGATACGGACACATACATAAATTATAATAACTAAATGTATTTACAAGTAACAGTATGTATGGGCAAGAATTAATAACACCAATAGCTACTTACTATTTTAACGGATGTATGAGGTTGATGGCATGAACACAGTTTCTGAATATTTGGTGTAATATTAGCTAAAGACACTCACATTTCATCATCAAGCGTTTTTAAGCTTCCACTTCCTATCTATATATCAACAGCAGGAGCAGCAATGCAGTACTGGGAGCTAGTTGCAAAAAATCCCTCTGACTTCTGACTTCAGCTCAGCGTTTAAGCTGCCACCCTCTGTGAGTCCGACTGACTACTGCCCGCACTACAAACACACTGCTGTCCCACTCACTGGCTACACTTGCAGTCACAAGCCGATTGAGGAGACTACGCGTGCAGTCAGGAGCCAATGTGCCGCCAAATCCGCCAATGGTAATAGTTTCAGTTCCCACTGAGCTGTGCCAATTGGTTAAGATGATCTGTGACCCACTAGGTATCAATCACGTGTCAACCAGGTGATATGCGTAGCAGGCAGGTGGAAAGTCAGAAACCAAAAAACTATTTAAAGGGCCATAATACCCAAATGTTTAAACACTTGAAAGTGATGCAGCATAGCTGTAAAAAGCTGATTAGAAAATATCACCTGAACGTCTCTATGTAAAAAAAGAAAGATATTTTACCTCAAAAGTTCCTCAGTAGCCACCTCCCATTGTAAAGGATTTCTAAGCAGCATTTTAGTGTGTTTGTCCTGGGACATCTGAAGGGACTAGCATCGTGCACTCTCATATTATTTCACCAATCAGGTAAAGGAAGCTTACTATGAAATCTCATGAGAGTTAAGTGAAATCTCATGAGATCACAGTAAGAGTTCATGACCTCAGCACTGCTGATGCTGATTGGCTGCTGTTCATTTCTTCATTTTTTTAAATTTTTTTACCTGCAGCTGGGAGCAGCTGAGTATAACTTTTTACACAGAACTTACTCTGCTGAGCTGAGGAGATTGTAAGGTAAAATATCTTCCTTTTTTACATAGAGATGCTCAGGTGATATTTTCCTGTCAGCTTTTTACAGTTATACTGCATCAGTTTCAAGTGATTTAGCATATGAGTATTATGTCCCTTTAAATTTAAAAAAAATTGTGCTGAAGCAGGGACACACCTACACACTGCTGCCGACACACTAGTGTGTCCCGACACACAGTTTGGAAAGCACTGATATATATATATGTGTGTGTGTGTGTGTGTGTGTATCTGGGGGCTGCCCACGCACTTTGCTACCCTCTGGCACAGGGACTATGTTGGGGATGTAGTTGTTGTTATTAACATCCTCGTGGCTACTGGACTTTGTGGGGTTGATACAGATGTATGTGGTCATATGGATAGGCACAAATGTACTATAGCCTTGTGACCTTTGAATTGACTCTGTGTCTGTACTATGCATTCTCCCCTCACATTATATTGATTGAAACAAGAGCAGCACACTACATATCTGCAACTTTGTGACAGAGATTAAAAACATCTTGAACAAAAAGTATCTCAAACCGGCATAGGACACTATGTTTATCTGTCCATTTTCTAATGATTTTTGCAATGGGACTGAATAATTTAGATTAAGTTGTTCTATGGCTACCCTTTGTTGAAGGTTAACTGGAATCAATACTAATGTATAGCTCACTAGATAAGTGTTTTCACTATCGGTTGTTTTCAAGTATCTCAAACCGGCATAGGACACTATGTTTTTCTGTTCATTTTTTAATGATTTTTGCAATATGACTGTACAATTTCGATTAAGATTAAGTTGCTCTATGGCTTCCCATTGTTGAAGGTGAACTGTAATTAATTCCAATGTGTAGTTAGCAAGACAAGTGTTTTCACAATCAGGTGTTTTCAATCAGTGTATTACACGTATTGCTGTATTTTCACTTTACACAGGTGTTGTCTGTATTTTAGATAATTGCTTTATTGGTTACCAGCCAGGTAATGGTTGCTTAGCAACTAATTGTAGTGGTTTTTTAACAGGGGGAGGGGTCTGTATGTGTATAAATGTTTGGCACTTTGTATTGTTCTTTGGTCTGAGGAAGGGGAACCTTTCCCCGAAACGTCACTACAAATAAAACAACCTTTGTATTTAAGACCAGAGAGTGCTGTCTTCTATCTTTTGCTGTGTGTGTATGTATATATATATATATATATATATATATATATATATAATTTTTTTTGTGTGCGCACATACATATTTACACACATAAATATACATATATAAATATGTATACACACACATATATATATATATACACAGTGTACATAAAGAAAAAATAATCGCTCTACCAGGAACAATCAGCTTAGTAGCTTGTTCTATGGCGAGTTACCACCTAAGAGAAGCCTCTTTTAGCCCAATTTTTTTTAACAAACCTCCTAATCCTTCTCTGAACAAGGAATATGGCAACTCCAGACAATCATTTTGGCCTTCTTTGGGCCGTGTCAGTGAGGTGCAGTCATATCCCTCTAAGCACATTGGGCAAGGAGGTTATGTCTGGTTTCCCCCCACTACCCTTAGAGAGACTGCCTCAGGGTCACATTGCAAATACATACAGAAAGAAATGTGCTTTACCAGGAACGAACAGCAGCACAGTAGCTTGTTTTATGGCGAGTTACTACCTAGGAGCAGCCACTTTTAGCCCAGGTGTGCTTTCTGCAAATGAGAACTTTTCTGAAGTAAATCAGTCTGATCCCACCTAGTAAGATCAATCCTGCCCTGAAATACCAGGCAATCCTCTGCTGAACATGGCAATCCCAGATGATCATTTTGACCTTCTTTGGGCCCTGTCAATGAGGTGAAGCCATATTCCTCTAAGCACATTGGGTAAGGAGTCCACATCGGGTTTCCCCCAATATATATACGCACACAAACACTTTGGAGCCCATCTCATTCAAACACCTTGTCATATACCATATCCCTTTTTAACCCTTTTTTAAAGAAAAATTCTAAATAAAAAATATTGTTTTTATAAAAAATGTTTATATGTGAGTGTAATATTTTATTTGAATATGTTTCACATGTATTTTATTTTAACCCTAACACTTTACTTCAGTTTGCGCTAATTATTCTAGCGCTGTTTTGGCTTCCGTTCGATAACTTTCAACTGGTAATATGAGCAATATTTAATTTGGGCGCGATATCCATTGATAGTATAGTGTGCGCTAAAGCTATGTTGCCCGCTCTAAACCTTTTTCTGGTAAATCTGTTTTACCATGGACTTGTAATATCAATTTGTGCGCTAATTTTAGCCATGGTTTAGAATGAGCACTAGTGCTACAATAAAATATTCTAAATACTAAATTTATATTGAAATGTCCATTTTAATGTTCATGTTAATAATCCAGTCTTTACACCGTTTACAAAATCCCAGAGTATTTGCAAAGAATAGTATACATAGTGGGACAAAAAACATTACATAGTGTTAAGGAGTATTACAACAAAAATTGGAATAAAATGAGCTATAGAATTTCATGCACACAAAAAAACTAATTACTGGGACAGATAAATAATAAACTTTTATTATTAACAAATAATCTAATGTAAATATGCAGTTCTTTATATGGTCGTCTCATGTAGAATACAAATATATGAAATATAAAAATATCTTATTGCATGTCTGTCATCTCTAGGTTTGTCATTCCATCTCCTAAAAACTCACCCATAGCCATAATTGATCTGTCAATGTCACATCTGTGTCTGTCATATTCCTGACGTTTCCTATGGTTAATATCTACTGACCAGGGCACTTCTGTCTTAGTCTCCTTTGATTCTAGGCTGTACTTCAAACCTCACATTCTTATATTTATCTAGTTTTGTAATCTTAAAGGGACAGTAAACTCTTCGAGATTGTAAAATCACATGTTGGTGTTGTAAAAAACCTTTAATTATTATTTTGCCCCCTTTTCCTGTAATTTAAGTCTGGAAACTGTGGGGTTTCCATAGTGCACATGACAGGCTTCACAAGCCTAACCTTATTTACATATCTGTCCTTAATTGATACAGGCATGTATATAGGAAAAAGATACAAGCTCTCTTAAAGTGAATTTGACTATTGCTAATATTTACTTTTTTACAGTTTAAGTGCATGGTAAGAAGTAGGAGATATCACTTATTTCATATAGTACTTTATCTTGCAATACTTCTCATAACACTTGCCTAGAATTAATAGGCCATACTCACTGCGCCCATTTAAATAACAATAAAGAATATGTAGTGTAAGTAATACAAAGAAATATAATTTGTATGTCTATTAGCGTTTTATATCATGGTGTTATAAAGGGCCACCTTTAGCATTTGCAGGGCCCCTCACCCCAGTGCTCTTATTTCCATCCCACTGTATTCCCTGCCCCTGTAGACCCCAACCCATGTCTCAACATTAAGTGTTACTAATATAAAGAATATCACTATATTACACCTCCTGATACCTTAAGCACTTCTTCATAAACTAAATACAGGAGGTACGTTCCAGCTTCTCATATCTTCAATATGTGATTATGTAACAGGTTGTGTGGAAAAGATTATTTTAAACTTTTAACTGCTGCAGAGAATACATGTTTGGTTAATAAACAAAACGGAGATGTATGTACAGTTGTGCTCATAAGTTTACATACCCTGGCAGAATTTATGATTTATTGGCCATTTTTCAGAGAATATGAATGATAACACAAAAACTTTTGTTTCACTCATGGTTAGTGTTTGGCTGAAGCCATTTATTATCGATCAACTGTATTTACTCTATTTAAATCATAATGACAACATAAACTACCCAAATGACCCTGATCAAAAGTTTACATACCTTGATGATTTTGGCCTGATAACATGCACACAAGTTGACACAAAGGGGTTTGAATGGCTATTAAAGGTAACCATCCTCACCTGTGATCTATTTGCTTGTAATTAGTGTGTGTGTATAAAAGGTCAATGAGTTTCTGGACTCCTGACAGACCCTTGCATCTTTCATCCAGTGCTGCACTGACGTTTCTGGATTCTGAGTCATGGGGAAAGCAAAAGAATTGTCAAAGGATCTGCGGGAAAAGGTAGTTGAACTGTATAAAACAGGAAAGGGATATAAAAAGATATCCAAGGAATTGAGAATGCAAATCAGCAGTGTTCAAACTCTAATAAAGAAGTGGAAAATGAGGGGTTCTGTTGAAACCAAACCACGGTCAGGTAGACCAACTAAAATTTCAGCCACAACTGCCAGGAAAATTGTTCGGGATGCAAAGCCAAACCCACAAATAACTTCAGGTGAAATACAGGACATGTGGTGTGGCTTTTTCAAGATGCACAATAAGGAGGTACACCATTCCTACTATGAAACACGGAGGTGGATCACTGATGTTTTGGGGATGTGTGAGCTACAAAGGTACAAAGGCACAGGAAATTTGGTCAGAATTGATGGCAAGATGAATTCAGTATGTTATCAAACAGATGCCTCATTTTCCATTTCTTGATTAGAATTTGAATACTGCTGATTTGCATTCTCAATTCCTTGGATATCTTTTTATACCCTTTCCTGTTTTATACAATTCAACTTCCTTTTCCCCCCACAGATCCTTTGACAATTCTTTTTCTTTCCCCATGACTCAGAATCCAGAAACATCAGTGCAGCACTGGATGAAAGATGCAAGGGTCTGTCAGGAGTCCAGAAACTCATTGACCTTTTATACACACACACTAATTACAAGCAAACAGATCACAGGTGAGGATGGTTACCTTTAATAGCCACTCAAACCCCTTTGTGTCAACTTGTGTGCATGTTATCAGGCCAAAATCACCAGGGTATGTAAAACTTTTGATCAGGGACATTTGGGTAGTTTCTGTTGTCGTCATGATTTTAAAAGAGTAAACACATTTGATTGATAATAAATGGCTTCAGCCAAACACTAACCATGAGTGTGTTATCATTCATATTCTCTGAAAAATGGCCAATAAATCATAAATTCTGCCAGGGTATGTAAACTTATGAGCACAATTGTATCTAACAATTTTGTTGTATTTTTTTTAAATTGGATGACTAGATCTCACCTCTGACAATTCTTATTTTTTTGGCCTGTGGCATTGCATATAAAATAAAAAAAGTTTGAAAATATTATGGGGCTCATATTTTAAGGGACTGTAAACCCACAAAACCACCTCATTATACATACAAGATTGTGATAGGCTGGTGCTAAAAGCATCCAGTATATTTTGGAAATTGAAGTTCAAAGGGACAGTAAAGTCAAAATTAATCTTCATTCAGTAGTGCATTGCTGCTTCTTGAAAAAAAGATACAAATAGAATGAAACAAATTTGACTATAGAAGGAAATTAGTTTAAAATTGCATGATCAATCAGATTCATGAACATTTAATTCTGACTTTCATATTCCTTTAAAGTATATTTTTGGAACCCTTTGGGTGTAACATTACCTGTTCTGCAGTTTATTTCATTTCAATAACATGAACTGCATTAAAGCACTCACATGCACAGGTTAAAAAACAGACCAAGAAGAGAGGGGCGACTGGCTGAGCAGGTAAGTTTGTACACTGAGAGGTTCTAAAATATACTATAACTTAATTTTCCAAATAAGGCTATTTAGCACTAGCCTGTTGCAGTTGTTTATGTGTAGCATTAAGGACTTGTGTATTTAAAGGGACATTCCAGCCAAAATTAGAATCCACATGGATGCATTTCAGTTTTTTATAAAATAATTTTTTTGTAATATACATGTATTAGCAAGAATGCCTCTAATAAAAATTGTAGCTGTTTCAGAAGTTTATTTAAATGGACACTAAACTCACATTTTTTCCTTTATGATTCAGATAGAGCATGCAATTTTCAGCAACATTCTAATTTACTCCTATTATCAATTTTTCTTTGTTCTCTTGCTCTCTTTATTTAAAAAGCAGGAATGTGATGCATAGAAGTCGGCCCATTTTTGGTTGAGAACCTGGGTTATGCTTGCTTATTGGTGGGTAAATGTAAGCCTCCAATAAGCAAGCACTATCCATGATGCTGAACCTAAAATGTACTGGCTGCTAAGATTTATTTTCCTGCTTTTAAAATAAAGATAGAAAGAGAACGAAGAAAAATTGATAATAGGAGTACATTAGAAAGTTTCTTAAAATTGCATGCTCTATCTGAATCATGAAAGAAAACATTTGGGTTCAGTGTCCCTTTTAAATGTGCACCAGCATTTTGAACACAGCACTTGCTCAGAGAGCCTAAGTTGCTTGTACCATCTGGTAATGATACAATTTGTTAATCGCTGACATGAAACAAGCCCTACTGGCTCTCTGAGCAGCTGCAGTAATTAAAATGCTGGTGCACTAAGAATAGCTATGCTTCACATGCAGGGAAAAATGCTAACACTAAAACAGTGATAACATTTACTAGAAGCATTTTGCCAGTACATGTATATTTAAGAGTAATTCATCTGCATTTAAATTTTGACCTGAATGTCCTTTTAAGATACAGCAGTTTTCATTCTAAGACAGTAACCCTATAATGTCTGAACACATCTTCATTTATTATTTCAACGTTTGCTCCCGTTAAAGACTGCATATGCTATATAAGCACATGAAATATAAATCCCCAAAAATATTCTAATACTCATATTAATGTTGTTTGAAAGTTTGCAGACAAATTTCAAGAAGTTAAAGAAGCTGCAAGACTGGCACGTGAAAGATCTCAAGAAAAGATGGAGACCTCCAGCAACCACTCTCAAGTGAGTTACCTCAGCTTGTAACTAAGTGCACTTCACAGAGCATACCATTTGTTAAGTTTCCAATTTACTTCTATTATCAAATTTGCTTAGTTGCCATGGTATTTGTTTTTGAAGAGATACCTAAGTAGGCGTTGGGAGAACTACATGACAGGAAATAGTGCTGCCATATAGTGCTCTTGGAAATGGTAACCTTCTTACAAAACTGCTGTCATATAGTGCTCCAGACTTGTGCACATTCCCGATCTTATTTTAAAAAATACCAAGAGAATGAAGAGCATTTAATACATAAATTAGAAAGTTGCTTACTCTTTCTAAATCACGCAAAAAATAATAATTCATGTCCCTTTAAATTGCCAGCTTTAGTTTTCTTGTTTTCTTTATTTCTGCCTATGCATTTACACCCAAGAAAATAGTATTATTATTATTATCGGTTATTTGTAGAGCGCCAACAGATTCCGCAGCGCTAATTATTATGGAAATATTTCCCCTGGAGCTGCAAACTGCTACAGAGGTTTGTACAATGAATATGTTTGTATTAGTAACAAGTTCTACAAGACATTTCAAGCATTACCATAGATTTTTCAATACATAATCTCGATTGTGCCTAATTGTAAACTCTTATTATTTTAGCCTCAAGAAAAATTCTGTCTTTGTGTACAAATAAACGTGTGGCCCTGTGCAGTATCCTGACCTCTGTACAAAACTGATTTAAATATTAGCCTCTGAATACTGACACATTCCCACGCTATTTATACACAATGTTAAAGCAAAGTGGGTTTTTATTATTGGATTTATTGACATAAAAACACACCAAGTAAATGCTACTGCATAAAAATAAACATAAAGAAGGCGCCCATAGCGTCGTAGGTTCAAAGATTACAAGATATGTAAAAGAGTGATAAAGGTGCACTCACATTTAGGAAAGCACTGTCAAGTGCTGTACAGGCAGGCCAGACATTTTGGAGTATGCTGGCTAACTGTCTCAATAGCAACAGCTTGTGTGGTGTTATTTCTTCCTTAGGATGAATAAAAAACAAACTACCATAGTGTAATATGTTTATGCATAAAGAGATGTAGGACAGAAATATTCAACTCACATTTGGTGATGCACTGCCAAGTGCTATAAACGCAGGCCAGATATTCAGGAGTAGTCTGGCTAACTCTTTCACTGTGTCAGGAACATCAGTAGGGAGTGTCTTAGTCTTAGGTGCAATAGGATATAAACGATTGCCAAGGGTTTCTCAATATGGTGATAATACCAAAAGCAGGAATACCATAAAAATGTGTATAAAACTCAGTTTTGATAAAAATAGGGTACTTTAATATCAAAACTACAATACAGCGACGCGTTTCTCGGCGATACACTGTTTTATCAGGCCGGTATATATAAATATTTTTCTCCAACATAGGTGTGTCCGGTCCACGGCGTCATCCTTACTTGTGGGATATTCTCTTCCCCAACAGGAAATGGCAAAGAGCCCAGCAAAGCTGGTCACATGATCCCTCCTAGGCTCCGCCTACCCCAGTCATTCTCTTTGCCGTTGTACAGGCAACATCTCCACGGAGATGGCTTAGAGTTTTTTAGTGTTTAACTGTAGTTTTTATTATTCAATCAAGAGTTTGTTATTTTAAAATAGTGCTGGTATGTACTATTTACTCTGAAACAGAAAAGAGATGAAGATTTCTGTTTGTAAGAGGAAAATGATTTTAGCAACCGTTACTAAAATCGATGGCTGTTCCACACAGGACTGTTGAGAGGAATTAACTTCAGTGGGGGGAACAGTGAGCAGACTTTTGCTGCTTGAGGTATGACACATTCTAACAAGACGATGTAATGCTGGAAGCTGTCATTTTCCCTATGGGATCCGGTAAGCCATTTTTATTACAGAGTAAATAAGGGCTTCACAAGGGCTTGTTAAGACTGTAGACATTTTCTGGGCTAAATAGATTCATATATAACATATTTAGCCTTGAGGAATCATTTAATCTGGGTATTTTTGTAAAATAATATCGGCAGGCACTGTTTTAGACACCTTATTCTCTAGGGGCTTTCCCTAATCATAGGCAGAGCCTCATTTTCGCGCCGGTATTGCGCACTTGTTTTTGAGAAGCATGACATGCAGTCGCATGTGTGAGAAAAAAGACTTTCTGAAGGCGTCATTTGGTATCGTATTCCCCTTTGGGCTTGGTTGGGTCTCAGCAAAGCAGATACCAGGGACTGTAAAGGTGTTAAAGATAAAAACGGCTCCGGTTCCGTTATTTTAAGGGTTAAAGCTTCCAAATTTGGTGTGCAATACTTTTAAGGCTTTAAGACATTGTGGTGAAATTTTGGTGAATTTTGAACAATTCCTTCATACTTTTTCGCAATTGCAGTAATAAAGTGTGTTCAGTTTAAAATTTAAAGTGACAGTAACGGTTTTATTTTAAAACGTTTTTTGTACTTTGTTTTCAAGTTTATGCCTGTTTAACATGTCTGAACTACCAGATAGACTGTGTTCTGAATGTGGGGAAGCCAAGGTTCCTTCTCATTTAAATAGATGTGATTTATGTGACACTGAAAATGATGCCCAAGATGATTCCTCAAGTGAGGGGAGTAAGCATGGTACTGCATCATTCCCTCCTTCGTCTACACCAGTCTTGCCCACTCAGGAGGCTCCTAGTACATCTAGCGCGCCAATACTCCTTACTATGCAACAATTAACGGCTGTAATGGATAATTCTATCAAAAACATTTTAGCCAAAATGCCCACTTATCAGCGTAAGCGCGACTGCTCTGTTTTAGATACTGAAGAGCATGAGGACGCTGATGATAATGGTTCTGATATGCCCCTACACCAGTCTGAGGGGGCCAGGGAGGTTTTGTCTGAGGGAGAAATTTCAGATTCAAGGAAAATTTCTCAACAAGCTGAACCCGATGTGATTTCATTTAAATTTAAGTTGGAACATCTCCGCGCTCTGCTTAAGGAGGTGTTATCCACTCTGGATGATTGTGAGAATTTGATCATCCCAGAGAAACTATGTAAAATGGACAAGTTCCTAGAGGTCCCGGGGCCCCCAGAAGCTTTTCCTATACCCAAGCGGGTGGCGGACATTGTAAATAAAGAATGGGAAAGGCCCGGTATACCTTTCGTCCCTCCCCCCATATTTAAAAAATTGTTTCCCATGGTCGACCCCAGAAAGGACTTATGGCAGACAGTCCCCAAGGTCGAGGGG
The DNA here is from genome assembly GCF_027579735.1 of Bombina bombina. Taxonomy (NCBI): domain Eukaryota; kingdom Metazoa; phylum Chordata; class Amphibia; order Anura; family Bombinatoridae; genus Bombina; species Bombina bombina. The sequence continues at coordinate 522,110,775 of NC_069504.1, forward strand.
GCGGTTTCTACTTTAAACAAACGCACCACTATACCCATAGAAGATAGTTGTGCTTTCAAAGATCCTATGGATAAAAAATTAGAAGGTTTGCTTAAAAAGATGTTTGTTCAGCAAGGTTACCTTCTACAACCAATTTCATGCATTGTCCCTGTCACTACAGCCGCGTGTTTCTGGTTCGATGAGCTAGAAAAGGCGATCGATAGTGATTCTCCTCCTTATGAGGAGATTATGGACAGAATCCGTGCTCTCAAATTGGCTAATTCTTTCACCCTAGACGCCACTTTGCAATTGGCTAGGTTAGCGGCGAAAAATTCTGGGTTTGCTATTGTGGCGCGCAGAGCGCTTTGGTTGAAATCTTGGTCAGCGGATGCGTCTTCCAAGAACAAATTGCTTAACATTCCTTTCAAGGGGAAAACGCTGTTTGGCCCTGACTTGAAAGAGATTATCTCTGATATCACTGGGGGTAAGGGCCATGCCCTTCCTCAGGATAGGTCTTTCAAGGCCAAAAATAAACCTAATTTTCGTCCCTTTCGTAGAAACGGACCAGCCCCAAGTGCTACGTCCTCTAAACAAGAGGGTAATACTTCTCAAGCCAAGCCAGCCTGGAGACCAATGCAAGGCTGGAACAAGGGAAAGCAGGCCAAGAAGCCTGCCACTGCTACCAAGACAGCATGAAATGTTGGCCCCCGATCCGGGACCGGATCTGGTGGGGGGCAGACTCTCTCTCTTCGCTCAGGCTTGGGCAAGAGATGTTCTGGATCCTTGGGCACTAGAAATAGTCTCCCAAGGTTATCTTCTGGAATTCAAGGGGCCTCCCCCAAGGGGGAGGTTCCACAGGTCTCAATTGTCTTCAGACCACATAAAGAGACAGGCATTCTTACATTGTGTAGAAGACCTGTTAAAAATGGGAGTGATTCATCCTGTTCCATTAGGAGAACAAGGGATGGGGTTCTATTCCAATCTGTTCGTAGTTCCCAAAAAAGAGGGAACGTTCAGACCAATCTTGGATCTCAAGATCCTAAACAAGTTTCTCAAGGTTCCATCGTTCAAAATGGAAACTATTCGAACAATTCTTCCTTCCATTCAGGAAGGTCAATTCATGACCACGGTGGATTTAAAGGATGCGTATCTACATATTCCTATCCACAAGGAACATCATCGGTTCCTAAGGTTCGCATTCCTGGACAAGCATTACCAGTTCGTGGCACTTCCTTTCGGATTAGCCACTGCTCCAAGGATTTTCACAAAGGTACTAGGGTCCCTTCTAGCGGTACTAAGACCAAGGGGCATTGCAGTAGTACCTTACTTGGACGACATTCTGATTCAAGCGTCGTCCCTTCCTCAAGCAAAGGCTCACACGGACATAGTCCTGGCCTTTCTCAGATCTCACGGATGGAAAGTGAACGTAGAAAAGAGTTCTCTATCTCCGTCAACAAGGGTTCCCTTCTTGGGAACAATAATAGACTCCTTAGAAATGAGGATTTTTCTGACAGAGGCCAGAAAAACAAAACTTCTAAACTCTTGTCAAACACTTCATTCCGTTCCTCTTCCTTCCATAGCGCAGTGCATGGAAGTAGTAGGTTTGATGGTAGCGGCAATGGACATAGTTCCTTTTGCGCGCATTCATCTAAGACCATTACAACTGTGCATGCTCAGTCAGTGGAATGGGGACTATACAGACTTGTCTCCGACGATTCAAGTAAATCAGAGGACCAGAGACTCACTCCGTTGGTGGCTGTCCCTGGACAACCTGTCACAAGGGATGACCTTCCGCAGACCAGAGTGGGTCATTGTCACGACCGACGCCAGTCTGATGGGCTGGGGCGCGGTCTGGGGACCCCTGACAGCTCAGGGTCTTTGGTCTCGGGAAGAATCTCTTCTACCGATAAATATTCTGGAACTGAGAGCGATATTCAATGCTCTCAAGGCTTGGCCTCAGCTAGCAAAGGCCAAGTTCATACGGTTTCAATCAGACAACATGACGACTGTTGCGTACATCAACCATCAGGGGGGAACAAGGAGTTCCCTGGCGATGGAAGAAGTGACCAAAATCATTCAATGGGCGGAGACTCACTCCTGCCACCTGTCTGCAATCCACATTCCAGGAGTGGAAAATTGGGAAGCGGATTTTCTGAGTCGTCAGACATTACATCCGGGGGAGTGGGAACTCCATCCGGAAATCTTTGCCCAAATTACTCAATTGTGGGGCATTCCAGACATGGATCTGATGGCCTCTCGTCAGAACTTCAAGGTTCCTTGCTACGGGTCCAGATCCAGGGATCCCAAGGCGACTCTAGTAGATGCACTAGTAGCACCTTGGACCTTCAAACTAGCTTATGTATTCCCGCCGTTTCCTCTCATCCCCAGGCTGGTAGCCAGGATCAATCAGGAGAGGGCGTCGGTGATCTTGATAGCTCCTGCGTGGCCACGCAGGACTTGGTATGCAGATCTGGTGAATATGTCATCGGCTCCACCATGGAAGCTACCTTTGAGACGAGACCTTCTTGTTCAAGGTCCGTTCGAACATCCGAATCTGGTCTCACTCCAGCTGACTGCTTGGAGATTGAACGCTTGATCTTATCAAAACGAGGGTTCTCAGATTCTGTTATTGATACTCTTGTTCAGGCCAGAAAGCCTGTAACTAGAAAAATTTACCACAAAATATGGAAAAAATATATCTGTTGGTGTGAATCTAAAGGATTCCCTTGGAACAAGGTAAAGATTCCTAAGATTCTATCCTTTCTTCAAGAAGGATTGGAGAAAGGATTATCGGCAAGTTCCTTGAAGGGACAGATTTCTGCCTTGTCTGTGTTACTTCACAAAAAGCTGGCAGCTGTGCCAGATGTTCAAGCCTTTGTTCAGGCTCTGGTTAGAATCAAGCCTGTTTACAAACCTTTGACTCCTCCTTGGAGTCTCAACTTAGTTCTTTCAGTTCTTCAGGGGGTTCCGTTTGAACCCTTGCATTCCGTTGATATTAAGTTATTATCTTGGAAAGTTTTGTTTTTGGTTGCAATTTCTTCTGCTAGAAGAGTTCCAGAATTATCTGCTCTGCAGTGTTCTCCTCCTTATCTGGTTTTCCATGCAGATAAGGTGGTTTTACGTACTAAACCTGGTTTTCTTCCGAAAGTTGTTTCTAACAAAAACATTAACCAGGAGATAGTCGTGCCTTCTTTGTGTCCGAATCCAGTTTCAAAGAAGGAACGTTTGTTGCACAATTTGGATGTTGTTCGCGCTCTAAAATTCTATTTAGATGCTACAAAGGATTTTAGACAAACATCTTCCTTGTTTGTTGTTTATTCTGGTAAAAGGAGAGGTCAAAAAGCAACTTCTACCTCTCTCTCTTTTTGGATTAAAAGCATCATCAGATTGGCTTATGAGACTGCCGGACGGCAGCCTCCTGAAAGAATCACAGCTCATTCCACTAGGGCTGTGGCTTCCACATGGGCCTTCAAGAACGAGGCTTCTGTTGATCAGATATGTAGGGCAGCGACTTGGTCTTCACTGCACACTTTTACCAAATTTTACAAGTTTGATACTTTTGCTTCTTCTGAGGCTATTTTTGGGAGAAAGGTTTTGCAAACCGTGGTGCCTTCCATTTAGGTGACCTGATTTGCTCCCTCCCTTCATCCGTGTCCTAAAGCTTTGGTATTGGTTCCCACAAGTAAGGATGACGCCGTGGACCGGACACACCTATGTTGGAGAAAACAGAATTTATGTTTACCTGATAAATTACTTTCTCCAACGGTGTGTCCGGTCCACGGCCCGCCCTGGTTTTTTAATCAGGTCTGATAATTTATTTTCTTTAACTACAGTCACCACGGTATCATATGGTTTCTCCTATGCAAATATTCCTCTTTTACGTCGGTCGAATGACTGGGGTAGGTGGAGCCTAGGAGGGATCATGTGACCAGCTTTGCTGGGCTCTTTGCCATTTCCTGTTGGGGAAGAGAATATCCCACAAGTAAGGATGACGCCGTGGACCGGACACACCGTTGGAGAAAGTAATTTATCAGGTAAACATAAATTCTGTTTTTATTTTTTAAGACGTGGTCATTTGGAGCAAAAATTTTCTGATTGCTCTTCGGTTAACGCTAAAGGAAAAGGGACATTTTAGTATTAAAATGACCTGCTTATTTAGGTAGCACTTGGGAGCCTCAGAGATCTGCTTATTCCAAGCAGATGCTGCTGCTAATTGATAGGCTTGTGCAATAGGTGCTGCTGATTGGCTCTTTGGCTCTGTCTGCTCTGGATGAGCAGTTCTCTGCGGCTTCTGAGTGGTACTTTTAACTATGTGTTTAACCCCTTTGTATGTTTCAGTGTCAGTAGTGATAAAATTGAACGCTTTAACAAATTAGAGAACATCATAGTGTAAAGATTAGATACTCTAAGTTTTATTTTGTAGGTGCTAGAATTTCCGATGTGACTGGTGATAATAATATTATAATGAAATCAATCTCTATAAAATAATATTTTGACAACTGATTACAGAATGTGCAGATTACTAGTGAATTTCTCGGGGATCACTGAGGTTTTTTCCCCCCCTCCTAGTTAATATTAACTCCTTAAGGACCGGCATGTCACTGGTCTTTCTATAGGGGTTGTGCAAAAAAAAAAAACTTAAAGGGACACTGAACCCAATTTTTTTCTTTCATGATTCAGATAGAGCATGCAATTTTAAGCAACTTTCTAATTTATTCCTATTATCATTTTTTCTTCGTTCTCTTGCTATCTTTATTTGAAAAAACAACAACTTTTTTTTGGGGGGGGGTTCAGAACTCTGGATAGCACTTTTTTTATTGGTGGATGAATTCATCCACCAATCAGCCAGGATAAACCCAGGTTGTTCACCAAAAATGGGCCGGCATCTAAACTTAGAGAATGAAGAAAATTTGATAATAGGAGTAAATTAGAAAGTTGCTTAAAATGGCATGCTCTATCTGAATCACGAAAGAAAAAATTTGGGTTCAGTGTCCCATTAACGACCGGCGATGTACATCTTACGTTGGGGTCATTAAGGGGTTAACAAAAAATATTACAGAAACTAAGGGTTCCTCAGATTCCATAAATGAGTATCTGTGGAGCAGTCTGCTTCCAAGTATTATAAAGCTGTAATAGATATTGACATAATTGTTTCATAACCAAGACTAATGCAATTAATAAGGTGGAACTTATAAATCATGGTACCTTTTTATGGTATACGGTCTTGATGCATCTTGAGCTTTTGTATTTCTTTGCTTTCCTTTGGTATCTATCATGATGATCAATGTAAGAATCCCTGAGGCAACACTTATTCTTCAATTCATTTGTAAGTCTGGATCAGTCAGTACGTAACAGCTGGCAAATATCCAGATACAAATGTCACTCACAGTTGCAAATCCCTAAATCTGTAATTCCAAAATCCAGAATTCTTCTGAAATAAAGACTTTTCCTTTTAATATATATTTTTTTAAATAAGAGTATTAAAAATAAACATTTCCTATCGGTAATTCACAACCTTCTGTGTCTTTGTTTTGGTTTTTGTGTTCTAAAATATTTATTTTAAGCAATAACCATTACCATTCTGATGGAACTATGTATTAAAACAATTATTTAAATCTACCTTTAGCTAACATGTATAAACTGTATTATGACCTGAAAATATTGCCTAAATGACTATATATACAGTGTGTGTGTATGTATGTATATGTACGTACGTACGTACGTACATACATAAATATTATCTTATACTAAATGTTCACAAGCGGTGTCCTTGCCACTTAGAATATAAATGTATGTGTCTGAGCACTTCATGTTCTAATTTCCTGTTGATTTTATGTGGAGGTAATTTTTGTTTAGTTTTAATACGAACAAATCCTTATATGTGAGAATGGAATAATTTGAACTTTAGTGCTTTCAGAACAACAAGTAGCATATCTAATTTTCCAAGTCTTAAAATAATCGACTAGTTTATTGTCTCGGTAAAACTTCAATGAATTGTAAAACAGGGAATATTTGTGAATAAGAAATTAAACCACCAGCTTTTCAACTAATGTGAACTGGATATAAATGACTCATTTAGAAATTTGGATTTTAAAACCAATGTCAATAAGAACTTATAGAAACTGAGACAGCCCTACAGATGACAAATTCCTCTCTAATTCTTTATTATTTCTGAGTTTACAAAGCTGACAGATGTGACTTAATATGAAACAAATTATTTTGTTGTGTTAGATCATCATGTAATTATCATAATAATGTAATTAGTAGAGGAACATTAAAAAGACATAAAAATACAGATATCACAATTCAAAACACCTATATTTGAGTTTATTATTAAGGGAAAATTAAAGACCAGACTGAGCACTCCATCTTTCCACAATAGATAGACCATTGTGATAGGACTACTAAAATTAGATAAATGTCAATTTCAACTCAACATTTAATCCCTTTAAAATGTTTAATTGAGGAAAATTAAAAAAAGGTTGCAATATACAGTAGGTTCATTAAAGGGATACTGAACGCAATCTTTTTCTTTCACGATTCACATAGATTATGCTATTTTAAGCAACTTTCTAATTTACTCCTTTTATCAATTTTTCTTTGTTCTCTTGGTATCTTTATTTAAAAAAGCATGAATGTATGCTTACGAGCCGGACAAATTTTAGTTCAGGACCCTGGATAGCACTTGCTGAATGGTGGCTACATTTAGCCACCAATCAGCAAGTGCTACCCAGGTGCTGAACCAAAGATGGGCCGGCTCATAAGCATACATTCATTCATGCTTTTTCAAATAAAGGTACAAAGAGAATAAAGAAAAAATGATAAAAGGAGTAAATTAGAAAGTGTCTTAAAATAGCATAATCTATCTGAATTAGAAAAGAAAAAAATTGGGTTCAGTATCTCTTTAAATATTGTGCTTGCTGTGCTGTTAAATACATCTGAAAATGGTCTTATTCTCTCCATAGAGACTCATGAGTCTCTATCATAAGGTCAAAATGCTCTAACCATGCGTTTGGTCAGAAAAAAATCATTAAATTCTGTTTTTTATTTTATTTTTGTTAAATTCAATTTTTAAATATACCAATAAAAATTATGTTTTAATTAAGGTCTGCAAAAGAAAGTTACATCAAACACTATATTCAATTACATGTCATTTAGATGTAACAGGAATCAAGAGTGCTATAAGTGTATTCTGTTGCATATTGGTGGGTCCTTTCCATCAAATGTAATCTTTTTCATTAAATTCTGTCTTTGCAAAGTAAACCAGAAAATGGGACCAATAGGCTCTTCAAGTGTTATGCTGCTGACCAGCTGATGCTATCTAAATGACCATGTTGAATAGTATTTGCATACAGATCGACTGTCTGTATTGAAGTTGCTAAACATCAATTAAAAATCAACTTAAATATTCATTTTTAACCCCAGAATCGGCAAGATGAAATAAGGTATTTAAAACTTTTAACTAATCTCAGTATTATAATGAGAGCTTATTTTATTCTGAGTCTATTTTAGTCTTAAGCAGGGGCATATCTTGGCCTAGGCAAACAAGGCACTTGCCTAGGGCGACAATTTTTTTGGGGGGTACCACTTTTTTAATCTCACTACACAATCACTTCACACACACACACACTAAACACGCACACTGCAATACAAACACTTACTCCACACACTCATCATATACACACAAACACGTGTTCACTTGAACATGAACATTTACTTTTGAAATGCCATTAAATAAGTCATGTTACACCCTCACTAAAACATATTATAAAGCCAAAAAAGACCTAAAACCTGCAGGGAGGCAGCGGAATTTTGAGTGTCTAGGGCAACACAAAACCTAAATAAACCACTGATCTTAAGATAGACCCAAAAGCTATATCAATGTATTTTCAGTCCTGTATTTGCCTCTGTCCCTTCTGGTCAAAAGATGGTTGATTAATGATTAGCCTTCAAGCAAAGCTGGATTCCTTGAGGTTTCAGCTATTCAGTATCAGAATGTTGCCTCTGAATTCTGTTTTTTTTTTTCCTGTTATAAAGTGACTTTGATCAATCTAAATTTCAGACAATTCAAGGCTTATGCCTAAGGAGACAAATCCAAATGACTAGCAGACTCTTAAGATTAGTATCTTTCAAGATGTGTTCTGCCTCTGTTAAGTGCAGAGGCTAAAACTGCAATCAATTAGAAAAGGAGTGGGAATGGAGAGGATATAGTGCCTATGGAAGTATAAAACCTGACCACACAAAGTGGATAATCCTTAAAGGGACATTATACACTAGATTTTTCTTTGCATACATGTTTTGTAGATGATCCATTATTATAGCCCATACTGTTTTTTCTTCTGTTAAGTGTGATCAGTCCACGGGTCATCATTACTTCTGGGATATTACTCCTCCCCAACAGGAAGTGCAAGAGGATTCACCCAGCAGAGCTGCATATAGCTCCTCCCCTCTACGTCACTCCCAGTCATTCTCTTGCACCCAACGACTAGATAGGATGTGTGAGAGGACTATGGTGATTATACTTAGTTTTATATCTTCAATCAAAAGTTTGTTATTTTAAAATAGCACCGGAGTGTGTTATTATCTCTCTGGCAGAGTTTGAAGAAGAATCTACCAGAGTTTTTGTTATGATTTTAGCCGGAGTAGTTAAGATCATATTGCTGTTTCTCGGCCATCTGAGGAGAGGTAAACTTCAGATCAGGGGACAGCGGGCAGATGAATCTGCATAGAGGTATGTAGCAGTTTTTATTTTCTGACAATGGAATTGATGAGAAAATCCTGCCATACCGATATAATGTCATGTATGTATACTTTACACTTCAGTATTCTGGGGAATGGTACTTCACTAGAATTACACTGTAAGAAATACATAAAGCTGTTTAATAACTAGAGATTATGTTTAACGTTTTTGCTGGAATGTAAAATCGTTTTCATTTGCTGAGGTACTGAGTGAATAAATGTTTGGGTACTATTTTTCCACTTGGCAGTTGCTTAATCTGTTTTCTGACAGTTTCTGTTCTCCCTCACTGCTGTGTGTGAGGGGGAGGGGCCGTTTTTTGGCGCTTTTACTATGCATCAAATATTTCAGTCAGCAACTCATTGTATTCCCTGCATGATCCGGTTCATCTCTACAGAGCTCAGGGGTCTTCAAAACTTATTTTGAGGGAGGTAATTTCTCTCAGCAGAGCTGTGAGAATTATAGTTTGACTGAGATAAAAAACGTTTATTCTGTAATTTGTTTCCTGCTTTCAGAATTTGTTATCTTTGCTAATGGGATTAAACCTTTGCTAAAGTTGTGTTGTTTACAAGGATTGAGGCTATAACTGTTTCAATTTATTAATTTTCAACTGTCATAGATCTTCTGTGCTTCTTAAAGGCACAGTACGTTTTAATATTATTCTAATTGAATTGTATTTCCAAGTTGCAAGTTTATTTGCTAGTGTGTTAAACATGTCTGATTCAGAGGATGATACCTGTGTCATTTGTTGCAATGCCAAAGTGGAGCCCAATAGAAATTTATGTACTAACTGTATTGATGCTACTTTAAATAAAAATCAAACTGTACAAATTGAACAAATTTCACCAAACAACGAGGGGAGAGTTATGCCGACTAACTCGCCTCACGTGTCAGTACCTACATCTCCCGCTCAGAGGGAGGTGCGTGATATTGTAGCGCCGAGTACATCTGGGCGGCCATTACAAATCACATTACAGGATATGGCTACTGTTATGACTGAGGTTTTGGCTAAATTACCAGAACTAAGAGGTAAGCGTGATCACTCTGGGGTGAGAACAGAGTGCGCTGATAATATTAGGGCCATGTCAGACACTGCGTCACAGGTGGCAGAACATGAGGACGGAGAACTTCATTCTGTGGGTGACGGTTCTGATCCAAACAGACTGGATTCAGATATTTCAAATTTTAAATTTAAACTGGAAAACCTCCGTGTATTACTAGGGGAGGTGTTAGCGGCTCTGAATGATTGTAACACAGTTGCAATACCAGAGAAAATGTGTAGGTTGGATAAATATTTTGCGGTACCGACGAGTACTGAGGTTTTTCCTATACCTAAGAGACTTACTGAAATTGTTACTAAGGAGTGGGATAGACCCGGTGTGCCGTTCTCACCCCCTCCGATATTTAGAAAAATGTTTCCAATAGACGCCACCACAAGGGACTTATGGCAAACGGTCCCTAAGGTGGAGGGAGCAGTTTCTACCTTAGCTAAGCGTACCACTATCCCGGTGGAGGATAGCTGTGCTTTTTCAGATCCAATGGATAAAAAGTTAGAGGGTTACCTTAAGAAAATGTTTGTTCAACAAGGTTTTATATTGCAACCCCTTGCATGCATTGCGCCGATCACGGCTGCAGCGGCATTCTGGATTGAGTCTCTGGAAGAGAACATTGGTTCAGCTACTCTGGACGACATTACGGACAGGCTTAGAGTCCTTAAACTAGCTAATTCATTCATTTCGGAGGCCGTAGTACATCTTACTAAACTTACGGCGAAGAATTCAGGATTCGCCATTCAGGCACGCAGGGCGCTGTGGCTAAAATCCTGGTCAGCTGATGTTACTTCTAAGTCTAAATTGCTTAATATACCTTTCAAAGGGCAGACCTTATTCGGGCCCGGGTTGAAAGAGATTATCGCTGACATTACAGGAGGTAAAGGCCATGCCCTGCCTCAGGACAAAGCCAAAGCCAAGACTAGACAGTCTAATTTTCGTTCCTTTCGTAATTTCAAAGCAGGAGCAGCATCAACTTCCTCTGCACCAAAACAGGAAGGAGCTGTTGCTCGCTACAGACAAGGCTGGAAACCTAACCAGTCCTGGAACAAGGGCAAGCAGACTAGGAAACCTGCTGCTGCCCCTAAAACAGCATGAATTGAGGGCCCCCGATCCGGGATCGGATCTAGTGGGGGGCAGACTTTCTCTCTTCGCCCAGGCTTGGGCAAGAGATGTTCAGGATCCCTGGGCGCTAGAGATAATATCTCAGGGATACCTTCTGGACTTCAAATACTCTCCTCCAAGAGAGAGATTTCATCTGTCAAGAATGTCAACAATCCAGACAAAGAAAGAGGCGTTTCTACGCTGCGTACAAGAGCTCTTGTTAATGGGAGTAATCCATCCAGTTCCACGATCAGAACAGGGACAGGGGTTTTACTCAAATCTGTTTGTGGTTCCCAAAAAAGAGGGAACTTTCAGACCAATCCTGGACTTAAAGATCCTAAACAAATTCCTAAGAGTTCCATCGTTCAAGATGGAGACTATTCGGACAATTTTACCTATGATCCAAGAAGGTCAGTTCATGACCACTGTAGATTTAAAAGATGCTTACCTTCACATACCGATTCACAAAGATCATTATCGGTACCTAAGGTTTGCCTTCCTAGACAGGCATTACCAGTTTGTGGCTCTTCCATTCGGATTGGCTACAGCTCCAAGAATCTTCACAAAGGTTCTGGGTGCTCTTCTGGCGGTACTAAGACCGCGGGGAATCTCGGTAGCTCCATACCTAGACGACATTCTGATACAAGCTTCAAGCTTTCAAACTGCCAAGTCTCATACAGAGTTAGTGCTGGCATTTCTAAGGTCACATGGATGGAAGGTGAACGAAAAGAAAAGTTCACTCGTTCCACTCACAAGAGTTCCCTTCCTGGGGACTCTTATAGATTCTGTAGAAATGAAGATTTACCTGACAGAGGACAGGCTAACAAGACTTCAAAGTGCTTGCCGCACCCTTCATTCCATTCAACACCCGTCAGTGGCTCAATGCATGGAGGTAATCGGCTTAATGGTAGCGGCAATGGACATAGTACCCTTTGCATGCTTACACCTCAGACCACTGCAACTGTGCATGCTAAGTCAGTGGAATGGGGATTACTCAGACTTATCCCCTTCTCTGAATCTGGATCAAGAGACCAGAAATTCTCTTCTATGGTGGCTTTCTCGGCCACATCTGTCCAGGGGGATGCCATTCAGCAGACCAGACTGGACAATTGTAACAACAGACGCCAGCCTTCTAGGTTGGGGTGCCGTCTGGAATTCTCTGAAGGCTCAGGGACAATGGAGTCAGGAGGAGAGTCTCCTGCCAATAAACATTCTGGAATTGAGAGCAGTTCTCAATGCCCTCCTGGCTTGGCCCCAGTTGACAACTCGGGGGTTCATCAGGTTTCAGTCGGACAACATCACGACTGTAGCTTACATCAACCATCAGGGAGGGACAAGAAGCTCCCTAGCTATGATGGAAGTATCAAAGATAATTCGCTGGGCAGAGTCTCACTCTTGCCACCTGTCAGCAATCCACATCCCGGGAGTGGAGAACTGGGAGGCGGATTTCTTAAGTCGTCAGACTTTTCATCCGGGGGAGTGGGAACTTCATCCGGAGGTCTTTGCCCAAATACTTCGACGTTGGGGCAAACCAGAGATAGATCTCATGGCGTCTCGACAGAACGCCAAGCTTCCTCGTTACGGGTCCAGATCCAGGGATCCAGGAGCAGTCCTGATAGATGCTCTGACAGCACCTTGGGACTTCAGGATGGCTTACGTGTTTCCACCCTTCCCGTTGCTTCCTCGATTGATTGCCAGAATCAAACAAGAGAGAGCATCAGTGATTCTAATAGCACCTGCGTGGCCACGCAGGACTTGGTATGCAGACCTGGTGGACATGTCATCCTGTCCACCTTGGTCTCTACCTCTGAAACAGGACCTTCTGATACAGGGTCCCTTCAAACATCAAAATCTAACTTCTCTGAAGCTGACTGCTTGGAAATTGAACGCTTGATTTTATCAAGACGTGGGTTTTCTGAGTCAGTTATTGATACCTTAATACAGGCTAGGAAACCTGTTACCAGAAAGATTTACCATAAGATATGGCGTAAATACCTATATTGGTGTGAATCCAAAGGTTACTCTTGGAGTAAGGTTAGGATTCCTAGGATATTGTCTTTTCTACAAGAAGGTTTAGAAAAGGGTTTATCTGCTAGTTCTTTAAAGGGACAGATCTCAGCTCTGTCCATTCTGTTACACAAACGTCTGTCAGAAGTTCCTGACGTCCAGGCTTTTTGTCAGGCTTTGGCCAGGATTAAGCCTGTGTTTAAAACTGTTGCTCCACCATGGAGTTTAAACCTTGTTCTTAATGTTTTACAGGGCGTTCCGTTTGAACCCCTTCATTCCATTGATATAAAGTTGTTATCTTGGAAAGTTCTATTTTTAATGGCTATTTCCTCGGCTCGAAGAGTCTCTGAATTATCAGCCTTACATTGTGATTCTCCTTATTTGATTTTTCATTCGGATAAGGTAGTCCTGCGTACTAAACCTGGGTTCTTACCTAAGGTAGTTACTAACAGGACTATCAATCAAGAGATTGTTGTTCCTTCTTTATGCCCAAATCCTTCTTCAAAGAAGGAACGTCTACTGCACAACCTGGATGTAGTCCGTGCTCTAAAATTTTACTTACAGGCAACTAAGGAATTTTGACAAACGTCTTCTCTGTTTGTCATTTACTCTGGGCAGAGGAGAGGTCAAAAAGCTTCCGCTACCTCTCTTTCTTTTTGGCTTCGTAGCATAATTCGTTTAGCTTATGAGACTGCTGGACAGCAGCCTCCTGAAAGAATTACAGCTCATTCTACTAGAGCTGTGGCTTCCACTTGGGCCTTCAAGAATGAGGCCTCTGTTGAACAGATTTGCAAGGCTGCAACTTGGTCTTCGCTTCATACTTTTTCCAAATTTTACAAATTTGACACTTTTGCTTCATCGGAGGCTATTTTTGGGAGAAAGGTTCTTCAGGCAGTGGTTCCTTCTGTATAAAGAGCCTGCCTATCCCTCCCGTCATCCGTGTACTTTTGCTTTGGTATTGGTATCCCAGAAGTAATGATGACCCGTGGACTGATCACACTTAACAGAAGAAAACATAATTTATGCTTACCTGATAAATTCCTTTCTTCTGTAGTGTGATCAGTCCACGGCCCGCCCTGTTTTTAAGGCAGGTAAATATTTTTTAATTTATACTCCAGTCACCACTTCACCCTTGGCTTTTCCTTTCTCGTTGGTCCTTGGTCGAATGACTGGGAGTGACGTAGAGGGGAGGAGCTATATGCAGCTCTGCTGGGTGAATCCTCTTGCACTTCCTGTTGGGGAGGAGTAATATCCCAGAAGTAATGATGACCCGTGGACTGATCACACTACAGAAGAAAGGAATTTATCAGGTAAGCATAAATTATGTTTTTTTGTTTTTTTTTGTTTTTTTTTTTAAATGTATAGTTTTGCTTATTTTTAAATAACATTGCTATGATTTTCAGACTCCTAAGCAAGCCCCACACTTTTAGGAGAATACTAATGTATACCTACTCCAGCTTGCTCCTGTTTGTGTAAAGATTATTTCTTTTGCAAAATGTACCGAGTCCACAGATTCATCCTTACCTGTGGGATATTATCCTTCCTAACGGGATGTGGCAAAGAGAGCACCACAGCAGAGCTGTCTATATAGCTCCCCCCTTAACTCCACCCCCCAGTCATTCTCTTTGCCGGCTGTAAGCAGGAAGGGTAAAGTGAAAGAGGTGTTAAACTGTTAGTTTTATTTTATCTTCAATCAAGAGTTTATTTTTAAAAGGTACCCGTGTTGTACTATTTACTCTCAGACAGAACATAGATGAAGATTTCTGCCTGGACGATGATGATCTTAGCATTTGTAACTAAGGTCCACTGCTGTTCCCACAGAAGCTGAGGAGTACAGGAAAACATCAGTGTGAGGAACGGTTTCTTGCTATACAGCAATGAGGTATGTTCAGTCATTTTTTCTGCAGAGACTGTGTTAACTCAGAAATGCTGGCAGTATCCCCATTAGGGGAAGGGTAAGCAGTAATCCTAGTTTCTTAAGGGGCTTTACTAGCTTGCATAAAGGGCTAATCTTATGGGCATTCAGTTTGTATATGATTTAGTAGGCAAACGTTTGTGTGTTCTGGGAGTACTGTTTTTTTATTCAGATGGGACATCTTTGGAGGGTACACTTGGCTTATTTAGGGGTTTTTATAACCCACATGGCTTACAAAAAATGTTTGGTAGATTTTGTGTAGGCCCCAGCAACATCGAGTGAGATGGGCGGGGCCTATTTTCGCGCCTCAGTTGCGTATTTAGTTTATGCAGACAAGCAGCAAGCAGCATTTCCAGAGGTCCTGGTATACTTCTGGGGCCTAATTGAAGCTTTATCCCCACAATATCGTTCCCTAAGGGCAGGTAGGCGCCACAGCAGAGCTGTGGCAAGGTGCTGACGGGTTTTTTACCGGTTTTGGACATTTGTCAATCCGGTTTTCTCATTTGGGGGTTTATTGCTCAATTACTTGTGGTGCAATCTTACTAAAGCTTAGTGGGTATACTGTAAAAATTTCGGAGAATTTGAAGCAATTTTAAGCAGTTTTGCAGTTTGTGTATGCCTTTTTTTCTCTTAAAGGCACAGTACCGTTTTTGAAAATTGTGTTTTTTTTATTAAATAAAGTATTTTCCAAGCTTGCCTGTCTCATTACTAGCCTGTACAACATGTCTGACATTGAGGAAACTCATTGCTCAATTTGTTTAGAAGCCATTGTGGAACCCCTCTTAGAATGTGTCCCACTTGTACTGATATGTCTATAAATTGCAAACAGCATATTTTGACTTATAAGAGTTTGGCATTGGATGATTCTCAGACAGAAGGAAATCAGGTTTTGCCATTTAGTTCTCCCCAAGTGTCACAAACAGTAACTCACGCACAAGCGACGCCAAGTACTTCTAGTGCGTCTAATTCTTTCACCTTGCAAGATATGGCCTCAGTTATGAATACTACCCTCACAGAGGTTTTATCTAAACTGCCAGGGTTGCAAGGGAAGCGCAGTAGCTCTGGGTTAAGATCAAATGCTGAGACTTCTGACGCTTTAGTAGCCGTATCCGATATTCCCTCACAACGTTCTGAGATAGGGATGAGGGATTTGCTATCTGAGGGAGAGATTTCTGATTCAGGAAGGATGTTCCCTCAGACAGATTCAGATATGAGGGCATTTAAATTTAAGCTAGAACACCTCCGTTTATTGCTCAGGGAGGTTTTAGCGACTCTGGATGATTGTGACCCTACTGTAGTTCCAGAGAAATTGTGTAAAATGGACAAATATTTAGAGGTTCCTGTTTACACTGATGTCTTTCCAGTCCCTAAGAGGATTGCGGACATTGTTACTAAGGAGTGGGATAGACCAGGTATTCCGTTCCCTCCC
This sequence comes from Bombina bombina, assembly GCF_027579735.1. Classification (NCBI taxonomy): domain Eukaryota; kingdom Metazoa; phylum Chordata; class Amphibia; order Anura; family Bombinatoridae; genus Bombina; species Bombina bombina. The sequence continues at coordinate 522,126,995 of NC_069504.1, forward strand.
CCTCCTGTTTTTAAGAATGTTTCCCATATCTGACACCATGAGGGACTCATGGCAGACGGTCCCTAAGGTGGAGGGAGCTATTTCTACTCTGGCTAAGCGTACAACTATACCTATTGAAGACAGTTGTGCTTTCATTGATCCTATGGATAAAAAATTAGTGGGTCTCCTAAAGAAAATCTTTGTTCATCAAGGTTTTCTTCTTCAACCTATAGCGTGCATTGTTCCTATAACCACTGCAGCTGCCTTCTGGTTTGAGGCTCTAGAAGAGGCTCTTCAGGTGGAGACCCCACTAGATGATATTCTGGACAGAATTAAGGCTCTTAAGCTAGCTAATTCTTTTATTATAGATGCCACTTTTCATCTCGCTAAGTTAGCGGCAAAGAATTCAGGTTTTGCCATTTTAGCGCGTAGAGCGTTATGGCTTAAGTCCTGGTCAGCTGATGTGTCATCAAAATCTAAGCTGTTCACTATCCCTTTCAAAGGTAAGACCCTATTTGGGCCTGCACTGAAAGAGATCATTTCAGACATCACTGGGGGGAAGGGTCATGCTCTCCCCCAAGATAAGTCAAATAAGACAAGGACCAAACAAAATAATTTTCGTTCCTTTCGAAACTTAAAGGGTGGTCCCGCTTCCTCTTCCCCTGCTGCAAAGCAAGAGGGGAACTTTGCTCAATCCAAGCCAACCTGGAGACCTAACCAGGCTTGGAACAAGGGTAAACAGGCCAAAAAGCCTTCTGCTGCCACTAAGACAGCATGAAGGGGTAGCCCCCGATCCGGGACCGGATCTAGTAGGGGGCAGACTCTCTCTCTTTGCTCAGGCCTGGGCAAGAGACGTTCAGGACTCCTGGGCCATAGAAATTATAACCTAGGGGTATCTTCTAGATTTCAAAGATTCTCCTCCAAGGGGGAGATTCCATCTTTCTCAATTGTCTGTAAACCAGACAAAAAGAGAGGCGTTCTTACGCTGTGTAGAAGACCTTTTTACCATGGGAGTGATCTGTCCAGTTCCGAAAGCAGAGCAGGGACAAGGTTTTTACTCCAATCTGTTTGTGGTTCCCAAAAAAGAGGGAACCTTCAGACCAATTCTAGATCTCAAGATCCTAAACCAATTCCTAAGAGTTCCATCCTTCAAGATGGAGACCATTCGGACTATTTTACCAATGATCCTGGAGGGTCAATATATGACCACCGTGGATTTAAAGGATGCGTATCTACACATTCCTATCCACAGAGATCATCACCAGTTCCTCAGGTTTGCCTTCCTGGACAGGCATTACCAGTTTGTGGCTCTTCCCTTTGGGTTGGCCACGGCGCCAAGAATCTTCACAAAGGTGCTAGGGTCCCTTCTGGCGGTCCTAAGGCCGCGGGGCATAGCAGTGGCGCCTTATCTAGACGACATCCTAATTCAAGCGTCGACTTTCCAACTAGCCAAGTCTCACACGGACTTAGTGTTGGCCTTTCTAAGATCTCATGGGTGGAAGGTGAACGTGAAAAAGAGTTCTCTTATTCCTCTCACAAGAGTTCCATTCCTGGGAACTCTGATAGATTTGGTGGACATGAAAATTTTTCTGACGGAGGTCAGGAAATCAAGATTTTAACCACCTGCCGAGCTATTCATTCCATTCCTCGGCCGTCAGTGGCTCACTGTATCGAGGTAATTGGTTCCATTTGCTCGCTTGCATCTCAGACCACTGCAACTATGCATGCTCAAACAGTGGAATGGGGATTATGCAGATTTATCTCCTCAGATAAATCTGGATCAAGAGACCAGAGACTCTCTTCTTTGGTGGTTGTCACAGGATCACCTGTCCCGGGGAATGTGTTTCCGCAGGCCAGCGTGGGTTATAGTGACAACGGACGACAGCCTACTGGGCTGGGGTGCAGTCTGGAATTCCCTGAAAGCACAGGGTTTGTGGACTCAGGAGGAGGCCCTCCTACTGATAAATATTCTGGAATTAAGAGCGATATTCAATGCTCTTCAGGCATGGCCTCAGCTGGTTTCGGCCGGATTCATCAGATTTCAGTCGGACAACATCACGACTGTAGCTTATATCAATCATCAGGGGGGAACAAGGAGTTCCTTGGCGATAATAGAAGTTTCCAGGATAAGCCGATGGGCAGAGACTCACTCTTGCCATCTTTCAGCGATCTATATCCAAGGGGTAGAGAACTGGGAGGCAGATTTTCTAAGTCGTCAGACTTTTCATCCGGGGGAGTGGGAGCTCCATCCGGAGGTGTTTGCTCAACTGGTTCAGCTATGGGGCCCACCAGAATTGGATCTGATGGCGTCTCGTCAGAACGCCAAACTTCCTTGTTACGGATCCAGGTCCAGGGATCCTCAGGCAGTACTGATAGATCCTCTAGCAGTACCCTGGTCGTTCAACCTGGCTTATGTGTTTCCATCTTTCCCTCGCGTCTGATTGCCAGAATCAAACAGGAGAGAGCTTTGGTGATTTTGATAGCACCTGCGTGGCCATGCAGGACTTGGTATGCAGACCTGGTGAACATCTCTGCCACCATGGACTCTGCCACTAAGACAGGACCTTCTGATTCAAGGTCTGTTCCAGCATCCAAATCTAATTTCTCTGCAACTGACTGCTTGGAGATTGAACGCTTGATTTTATCAAAGCGGGGTTTCTCTGAGTCGGTCATAGATACCTTGATTCAGGCTCGAAAGCCTGTCACCAGGAAAATCTATCATAAGATATGGCATAAATATCTTTTTTTTGGTGCGAATCCAAAGGCTACTCATGGAGTAAGATAAGGATTCCTAGGATTTTGTCCTTTTTTCAAGAGGGCTTGGAGAAAGGATTGTCAGCTAGTTCCTTAAAAGGACAGATATCTGCTTTGTAAGAGTCTGGCAGATGTCCCAGACGTTCAGGCTTTTTGTCAGGCTTTAGTTAGAATCAAGACTGTGTTTAAACCTGTTGCTCCGCCATTGAGTCTAAATTTAGTTCTTAATGTTCTTCAGGGGGTTCCGTTTGAACCCATGCATTCCATAGATATTAAGCTTCTATCTTGGAAAGTTCTGTTTCTAGTTGCTATCTCTTCAGCTCGAAGGGTTTCTGATTTATCTGCATTACAATGTGACTTGCCTTATCTTGTTTTCCATGCTGATAAGGTGGTTTTGCGTACCAAACCTGGGTTCCTCCCTAAGGTTGTTTCTAACAGGAATATCAATCAGGAGATTGTTGTTCCTTCTCTGTGTCCTAATCCTCCTTCGAAGGAACGTCTATTGCACAACTTGGACGTAGTTCGTGCTTTGAAGTTCTATTTTGCAGGCAACCAAAGATTTTCGTCAAACATCTTCTTTGTTTGTTGTCTATTCTGGAAAACGTAGGGGTCAAAAGGCTACGGCTACCTCTCTTTCCTTTTGGCTGAAAAGCATCATCCGTTTGGCTTATGAGACTGCTGGACAGCAGCCTCCTGAATTACTGCTCACTCTACTAGAGCAGTGCTTCCACATGGGCTTTTAAAAATGATGCTTCTGTTGAACAGATTTGTGAGGCTGCGACTTGGTCTTCGCTTCATACCTTTTCCAAATTTTACAAATTTGATACTTTTGCTTCTTCGGAGGCTATTTTTGGGAGAAAAGTTTTGCAAGCAGTGGTGCCTTCCTTTTAGGTTCCTGTCTTGTCCCTCCCTTCATCCGTGTCCTAAAGCTTTGGTATTGGTATCCCACAAGTAAGAATGAATCCCTGGACTCGGTACATCTTGCAAAAGAAAACTAAATTTATGCTTACCTGATAAATTTCTTTCTTTTGCGATGTACCGAGTCCACGGCCCGCCCTGTCTATTCAAGACAGATAGTATTTTTTATTGAAAACTTCAGTCACCTCTGCACCTTATAGTTTCTCCTTTTTCTTCCTTGGCCTTCGGTCGAATGACTGGGGGGTGGAGTTAAGGGCGGAGCTATATAGACAGCTCTGCTGTGGTGCTCTCTTTGCCACTTCCTGTTAGGAAGGATAATATCCCACAAGTAAGGATGAATCAGTGGACTCGGTACATCACAAAAGAAAGAAATTTATCAGGTAAGCATAAATTTTGTTTTTCATATGCAGAGGAAGGGGGAGGGGGGTGCCTGCTATTTCCCACTTGCAGTGGGTGTTCCAGCTATCTTTTTAACAGAGCTAAACTGGGAGCTTCTAAGTAAGTTTTTAAACGGTTTTATACTGGATTTTTAGATCAGTATCTGTGCATATTATTCTTTATAGTAGTATCTATTATATGCAGTTATATGAAAATTGGTGTATACTGTCCCTTTTACCCTGTGGTTGACAGAGAGAGATACCATGCTTTTTGATGCAATCAAGGGGTTAAATAAGTTTTGTAATCATGTTGAAATGTACCCAATGCTTTGGTAGAAATTATCAGCTCCTAGCAGCATGTTTCATGCTGTAATAATCCCACATGATCTATCTTGGCAGCTGTACTGCACCAAATAGAGACACTTTATGCATCTTCCAGACAGCCAGGTATTTGTAAAATAAATATAACATCTCCAAACCTATCACTGTAAATAGAACAGTGTGTGGGCTATCTGCTTTGTGCACCAAATCCACTTTTTTAGTGCACAGATTCCATTTATTAGAGCATGGAATTGTCACATATTGCAATCTCACTGTATGGTCAAAATATCATTTGTATCTCTTCTAAAAAGATGTAGCTTTGTGATTATTCATTAATTACAGGTGCTCTGGGATACTTTGTATATGTGACTGCGTTTCTTTCTCCATGGCTGCAGCAAACTATACCAACATATGCACCTGATAGAAGTTTTGTGTTAGAATGCCCCTTTTGCACACATAATAATAATAATTATATCCAACCTTAATTTTTAATCAGCATTTCTAAAAAGCAATCTTCTTTTTAATTTCTATCCCTTTCTCTTGCAACTCTGACTAATCTGCCTGGACCAATATTGAAATAATAAGCTAACATCCTTTACTTTCAGTTTGCTCATGTAGCTTTATAATCCCCTGTGAAAGGGGGGCGTGTCTGACGAGCGATCTTGAATGGTTGCACTTTCCTGAGCTCTGGCTGAACCTCTAAGAGTCCGCCGATTTTGGGAGGCACTCAACAGCAAAAACATTTTATCTTACACTCTGTGCCTCATCACATAGTGGTAATCTGCACATCAAGATCTAATCTGTATTATTGATTCTGGAGCCCGAGATCAAACAACTGAGGCCTAGAGCAGCGGCTCACGGTAGGCAACGCTGCAACGCTACCCCATCGGATCTCTGATGTACTCCGCCAAAACTAATATACTGGCACTCCTGCACAGACCACACTAACTGCATCCCTCTACTGAGAGCTAAACAGGAGAAAAAGGGAGGATAACAATTACGAAAAGAGAAGAGGCGTGGGGAGTCTTTACTAGACTGCAGTTAAAATGCCCACTGCATGGAAAGTAGACCTACAAGACGGCTTTGGTCTTAACCTGGAGAGGATTGAGGAGCTATTCCAGTGCCTTCTTGACAGAGCCCTATTGAACTTTCTTCTGAACTGCTACTCTACCTTGAGAGTAATAACCGATACTGACAGAGCATTGGATTCAGAGGCCACACGTGTTGATACTACCGCCAAGAATATACCCGCCACCAGCCAACAACAGGGAGAGCTTTAACACGGGGCAACCATCTCCGCCCCACCACATAAGCTACTGAGCAATATGGTGCCCTCAGAAATGCAATGCCGGCCTTCGGTGGCATCCTCGGATTAAATATTTCTCTTGCATGTAAAGTCAAGGATCCAGGCACCTAACAGATCACAGGGGGTACCTCTGCGGATGCGGGGACATTTGCCATTGAGTGTGACGCAGACGAGAAGCGAATCTACCTCACATCTGCTACTAATTCTCCAGATGACATCCATGATGAAATTAGCACCCAACCAGAGGACTGCCACAAACTTAACGGTAAAGCTCAGCACTTGAGATCTTCTAAAGGGGCACTCAAAGATGCTAACTCAAGACCCTTACTACCCCTGAACTATCCTACCACCCACTTACAAGGAGACTTCCACATATTTACCAAGACTTATTTGCAAACAAAACCATGGGGCTGAAAGAGCATATGTAACCTACCTTTACTGCAATATGGGGGTAATGGTAGTAACGACGAGACATCTAATACTACTCTGTTATGTTTCCTCTAGCTCAGTTTATATCCCTATACTCACAAATGTGTACATGTCTATTGTTGCTGTGTTTTTTTTTTCGTTTGTTTTTCCTAGCTCTTATTATTGCGCTATAGTTACTGTAGACTGTGAGCTCTCCGAAGCAGGACCCTTTCCCTCCTGTACTAGATTTATTTAGTATTGTTATGGTTTGTGTTTTATCACAAATCTTTGTCATTGTATACTCCTATCACTGTACCCAGCGCCAGTGGCATCACTAGGGTTGGTGTCACCCCCCCCCCCCCCCCACTCAGTAATGTTATTTTTTACTGCAAGAAGAAGATTTCATAGAAAACGCAAACTTCTACAATGGACAGAAAGCAGACACACACACATACAAACACTCTGACACACACACTCAGACACACTTAAAAACACACTCAGATGCACACACAAACACTCGGAAACACACAGGCACACACAAAAACACTTCAACACACACACACAGACACTCAGGCACACACACACAGACACTCAGGCACACACACACAGACACTCATTCAGGCACACACACATTCAGACACTCATTCAGGCACACACACATTCAGACACACAAACATTCAGACACACACACATACAAAATATGTAAACTGCACTGCATTAATTATAAAGCTCATGCCTAGAGCTGCTCCCTGGCTCAGCAGAGCATCAAATGAAAGATAAACAGTGCACTTTAAAAAATAAATAACTAAAGAAAAGGTTTAGGTGCGCAAACTATGACAATTCTGCTCTCTGACTCTGTTCCAAGTCTGTCAGTGCACAGCCCCGGGCCCCATGCCTACCGCTTCTTATGGCCAATCACCTCTGCACTCTGCCCACTCCCAGACCCCCGCCCGCCCTCTCTATCCTACCTCTTCAGTGTGCACTTAGTGTACCGTAACTATACCGGTCTGGTGGGCATCATACGTGGCTCCTTCACAGAGACAGTGTCAGACAGTCATGCGGTCAGGTGCCAGGCATCCTCCTCATGATTTCCTGGTTCCTGTTTAGAGAGACAGCACAGCAGTGAGTGACTCCACTGCTCCACACGTCGGTGAGCACAGATAGGCAAGCAGGTTTAGGCTAGCAGCGCAACTTCGCAAGCCCCACAACATTCATAGTGAAATTGGGCAGGGGAGAAGCAAAGTACAAACAAGCAAAAGCAGCCGGGAAAACTATTTGTTGAAATTGCGGTGCAGGCTCAAGGGGCATAAAAATTAAGTGTCTTCCCCAGTCCCAATAATGTTCACAACTGGCCCCTCTAATAAAAAAATCTATGCATCTCTACATTGTATTTCTTTGAATTTCAATAAAATAAAAAAAATAAAAAAAATTCTGGTGGTGTCACCCCCTGGAGGGTGTCACCCAGGTGCAGTCCCCACCCCCGAACCCCCCTAGTGACGCCACTGCCCTGCGCTACGGAATTTTGGGGCGCTATACAAATAAATGATGATGATGATAATACTTTACTGAGACAACAGTCTAGATATTCTTTCCATGTTATACTGCACCGCCTGGGCAGTTTCCATGATTATGTATTTCATAATGATTAAACAAAGGCAGTATGTTGAGAATAGCACTACTTTCTTATGTATATATGTCTTAGTGTAACTCTGGTTCGTCTCTCGTGGCTAGCGCCTGGAGCCGTGGGAGAGTCAAGAGGAAATATCTTGAGATCTTTACTTAGTGGAGGAAGCACCTGTATAATCCCCAAGTGGAACATGAAACTGTTCTTGCTTATAATCAGTCAACCTCGTTGCTTATATTACTAGAACCCACTTGCTCAGTATTGTACAATATATATATTGATCTTCCCTAATACTTTAACATGGAACATATCCCTTTCCATCTAAAGAGGAGAAGAGTCCACGGCTTCATTCATTACTATTCGGATACATCAAATATCAGGGGGGTACGAGGAGTTTCCTCGCGATTCTGGAGTGGGCGAGTCCCACAACTGCTCGCTTTCAGCGATTCACATTCCAGGTGTGGGCAACTGGGAAGCGGATTTTCTCAGCAGACAATCCTTCCATCCGGGGGAATGGTCTCTTTCTATCTCTGGGGGACGCCAGAGATAGATCTCATGGTGTCCAGACTCAATTGCAAGCTGCCTCGATACAGGTCGAGGTCCAGGGATCCCCAGGCAGAGCTGACAGATGCCTTAGTGGTTCCTTGGGGTTTCCACCTAGCTTACATCTTTCCACCGCTTCCACTCCTACCTCGAGTAGTGGCACGCATCAAACAGGAGCGGGCCTCGGCCATTCTGATTGCTCCTTCATGGCCGCAGAGGACGTGGTTTGCGGATCTGGTCCTCTCCACTGGGGAGATTACCCTGTTGCAGGGATCTGCTATCACAGGGTCCCTTTCAACATCGAAATCTAGATTCTCTGAGGCTGACTGCGTGGAGATTGAATGCCTAGTCTTAGCTGCGAGAGGCTTTTCTGAAAGTGTGATTGATACTCTAATTCAGGCAAGGAAGCCAGTCCTTGTCGCATCTACCATAAGGTGTGGAGGACGTATTTGTCCTGGTGTGAGAAGCATGAATATCCTTGGCACAAGGTGAAGGTATCCAGGATTCTGGCTTTTCTCCAAGAAGGTTTGGAGAAAGGTCTTGCCGCTAGTTCCTTAAAGGGACAGAATTCAGCATTATCAGTTTTGTTGCATAGGAGACTCGCTGAGCTCCCGGACATCCAATCTTTTGTTCAGGCTCTGTCTAGAATCAGATATGCCTTTCGACAGTCGGCTCCGCCTTGGAGCTTAAGCTTAGTCCTTAAGGTTTTGCAGAGGGTTCCTTTGAACCTATGCATTCCATTGACATTAAGATTTTGTCCTGGAAGGTTCTCTTCCTGTTGGCTATTGCATCGGCGTGCAGAGTATCTGATCTAGCTGCCTTGCAAAGGTTTCTTCCCAAGGTGGTGTCTAAGGGTAACATCAATATGGAAATAGTGGTTCCTTCCTTGTTACTTCATAACTTGGATGTGGTTCATACCTTGAAATTCTATCTTCAGGCCCGCTCCCGTTTAATGTGTGCCACTGCTCAAGGTAGGAGTGGTTGCAGTGGAAAGATGTAAGCTAGGCGGAAACCCCAAGGAACCACTAAGGCATCTGTCAGCTCTGCCTTGGGATCCCTGGACCTCGTATCGAGGCAGCTTGTAATTGAGTCTGGACGCCATGAGATCTATTTTCAGGGTCCCCCATCTGTGACAAATCTCTACAAACACCTCGGGGTGAAGAGACCATTCCCCGGATGGAAGGATTGTCTGCTGAGAAAATCCGCTTCCCAGTTGTCCACACCTGGAACGTGAATCGCTAAAAGCGAGCAGTCGTGGGACTCCGCCCACTCCAGAATCCGAGACACCTCCCTCATCGCGAGGAAGCTCCTCGTACCCAATGATGGTTGATGTATCCCAATAGTAATGAATGAAGACGTGGACTCTCCTCCCCTCGATGGAAATGAAATTATCAGGTAAGCATAATTTATGTTTTTATGCAAAACTCATATTTTTACCTTCTTGTTGCCATACTTCCACATTGCAAACATGTTCCTTCCCTTCCCACTGAGTATGTCTGTGTAGGGGGACTTTCTTTTATTTTTCATGTTTTACACTGGTACTAATAAGTTTAGTTTTGGCCATTAGTCTGTATATTTCATAACATTTTGCATATACAGTTTTTTTTTTTTTTAAACATCTATATTATTCCCATGCCTCTCTCATACACTAAAATTAAGGGATAAAAATGAGGATAGTTGTCAAAGATGTTAACATGTTTTCTAAGCAATGTCTGCATTTTTGCTGAGTGTATACAGGGAGTACAGAATTATTAGGCAAATGAGTATTTTGACCACATCATCCTCTTTATGCATGTTGTCTTACTCCAAGCTGTATAGGCTTGAAAGCCTACTACCAATTAAGCATATTAGGTGATGTGCATCTCTGTAATGAGAAGGGGTGTGGTCTAATGACATCAACACCCTATATCAGGTGTGCATAATTATTAGGCAACTTCCTTTCCTTTGGCAAAATGGGTCAAAAGAAGGACTTGACAGGCTCAGAAAAGTCAAAAATAGTGAGATATCTTGCAGAGGGATGCAGCACCCTCAAAATGGCAAAGCTTCTGAAGCGTGATCATCGAACAATCAAGCGTTTCATTCAAAATAGTCAACAGGGTCGCAAGAAGCGTGTGGAAAAACCAAGGCGCAAAATAACTGCCCATGAACTGAGAAAAGTCAAGCGTGCAGCTGCCAAGATGCCACTTGCCACCAGTTTGGCCATATTTCAGAGCTGCACTGGAGTGCCCAAAAGCACAAGGTGTGCAATACTCAGAGACATGGCCAAGGTAAGAAAGGCTGAAAGACGACCACCACTGAACAAGACACACAAGCTGAAACGTCAAGACTGGGCCAAGAAATATCTCAAGACTGATTTTTCTAAGGTTTTATGGACTGATGAAATGAGAGTGAGTCTTGATGGGCCAGATGGATGGGCCCGTGGCTGTATTGGTAAAGGGCAGAGAGCTCCAGTCCGACTCAGACGCCAGCAAGGTGGAGGTGGAGTACTGGTTTGGGCTGGTATCATCAAAGATGAGCTTGTGGGGCCTTTTCGGGTTGAGGATGGAGTCAAGCTCAACTCCCAGTCCTACAGTCCAGTTTCTAGAAGACACCTTCTTCAAGCAGTGGTACAGGAAGAAGTCTGCATCCTTCAAGAAAAACATGATTTTCATGCAGGACAATGCTCCATCACACGCGTCCAAGTACTCCACAGCGTGGCTGGCAAGAAAGGGTATAAAAGAAGAAAATCTAATGACATGGCCTCCTTGTTCACCTGATCTGAGCCCCATTGAGAACCTGTGGTCCATCATCAAATGTGATATTTACAAGGAGGGAAAACAGTACACCTCTCTGAACAGTGTCTGGGAGGCTGTGGTTGCTGCTGCACGCAATGTTGATGGTGAACAGATCAAAACACTGACAGAATCCATGGATGGCAGGCTTTTGAGTGTCCTTGCAAAGAAAGGTGGCTATATTGGTCACTGATTTGTTTTTGTTTTGTTTTTGAATGTCAGAAATGTATATTTGTGAATGTTGAGATGTTATATTGGTTTCACTGGTAAAAATAAATAATTGAAATGGGTATATATTTGTTTTTTGTTAAGTTGCCTAATAATTATGCACAGTAATAGTCACCTGCACACACAGATATCCCCCTAAAATAGCTATAACTAAAAACAAACTAAAAACTACTTCCAAAACTATTCAGCTTTGATATTAATGAGTTTTTTGGGTTCATTGAGAACATGGTTGTTGTTCAATAATAAAATGAATCCTCAAAAATACAACTTGCCTAATAATTCTGCACTCCCTGTATATATTTTTATGTCAATGTGATTTTTGTTTTGTGCAACTCCTCAATAAAAAATAAAATTAAAAAATCCCCTGTGAAAGTCCCTTTAAAGAGCCTGTGATACTATGGGAAAAAGACTTAGGTTCACATAAACTCAAAAAAGATTGGGATGAATTGCTGCATTCAGCATGTTCTGGCCTTTTAAGCGCAGACTTAAGAGAAAATACTATTAAAACTATCTTTAGATGGTACCTAACCCCGATCAAAACCTCTCACATGACCCCTACAAACAACAAATTCTGCTACAGAGGGTGCGGGGAGATTGGTTCATATCTTCACATGTGGTGGGACTGCGCTATAATCCGACCTATTTGGACTCAACTATCCTCCCTCCTCAGTACAATCTTAGAGGATCAAATACATCTTAAACCGATACAAGCCCTACTAAACGAACCGTTACCACGGTACAACAAACATATAAACACATTTATTAAGATTACTTGGACGGTCACTAGGATGAGTATAGCAAAATATTGGAAATTGAAGGCCCCTGCATGGGAGGAGGTGAAGAATAAATTAGACATGACATACCGTATGTATGAATTTGCTTCTAAAATCCTAGACACACAAGCCCAATTTGAGAAGGTCTGGTTTTACTGGACATTAAATGGGAACCTGGTGAAATAGACTCTATAAAGACTCAGTGAAGATGCGGGAGCTCGGGCCCATAACGCAGGAGGGGGGGGGAGACCTGGTTGCCCTATTCTATCCCTTCTCTACACCCTATCTTTCTATTCTACTCTACATTCACCCACTTTATCTAAATTCTATCATCTACCCTATTTCTAGGAGGATATGTATAGCTTATTAAGGAACTAGAAAGTTAAAGGCACAGTCCCATTTCCTCACTAGGTTTTATCCCTAATCTCCTTTTTTTCTTTTCTTCTCTCACTTTTTTTCGTTCTCTCTTTACCTTCGTATATTTTTGCATAACATGGTATTAATAGAGGGGCCGGAGCAAGAGCACTTATCAGAGGAATTGGCAACACAACATGACCTCCTGGCCCTGGAAGAAACAGGGGATGGAGAACATGTTCCTTTTTATTTTCCCACCATAGAAGCCATCAGCTTAGCCTCCCCTAGAGGCTCTTCAGGAAATGGAGCATGGCTCGTGATTAAGACCAGCCTTCTTCCTCTCTGGGTATATCCAGAAACTTTTGGACATTGATTTACATTTCTGATCTTCCCCACATAGGTATACAACAGTGACTGGTTTTCTTTTCTGTTCATGTCCGGACATACCTGAGTGCTTAAGCAGGAATGCCATATATACAGATGTATTTCAGAGAAAGAGAGATAATTTTCTTTTCTTTTCTTTTTACCTGTTTTTGTTGTACAATTGTTGAAGAAAATGCTAATAAAAAGATTTAAACATAAAGAGCATGTGAAATGCCTTTTATCATTTTTTGATAGTGGTAGCAATAATGGGTAGTAACTCTAATGGCTTACAAAATTACCCAGACATGATAGTGGTTTTGCACATATCTCGTAATGGATTGGAAAGCGTGCCAAGATCTGTTCTATCAATCACTGAAACCATTTTTTATAAATTTATACCCAATTATTCCTCCACAATAAGGAAGCAAGATTATTTAAATGTGCTTGTAGAAATGCTAGTTACCTCAGATGACACCTTATTCTCTGTATTATTATTTTTTACTCTAAGCTTGGCTGAGACATGAATGTTTAGTGATTTAATTTACCCCATGATCACATTTTTTTCATTTATGACATTATAGCTTCTTGCTAACAGTAGTATATACATTGAGGAATGTAGTCTGGCTGAAAAGTTTGTGCATTGTTAAGTAATGCTGGAGGGAACGTGTTCAAAATAATGCTTGAAACTGTAACAGTTATTTTTTATTAAAAATATATATAAATGTTTCCTAATTTCATATAAAATTACAGAGAGCTGAAACAAATACTGACAATTTGAATGCAAATTTACCTGTGTGAAAAGTAAACAAGATATTAGACAAAACAGCATTTCTGCCAACTATTGCTTAAAAATCAGGATTTCTTTCAATTGTTATTGTACGACAACTAAAAAAAAAACCTGTCCGCTATTGCATGAACAACTATTAAACCCTATTATTCATACGGGTGGTGACCGTACACAAGCCATTACTTATGGGAATTACCTTTCCAGACCACTAGGATGAAGAAAAGATTCCCAAACTCCAAGAGCCCTTAAAACACCTCCCACCTCTTTGATAACTAGCCTTGTCTTTTGCCTCTGATGGAAGTAGGTGAAGAATGACGGTGCTCCAGATGTTTTACTATTAGAGGGGTTCTCAGAGTGCTGCTATTTGACAGAGGAATTTATTGGGCAGTGGCACAATTACACCTTATGGGAGTTAGTTGGGTTGTCGGTTTACTCCTATTCCATTAACTCTGCTGATATGTTTCCGCACTGGTTTGGCTTTCTACTGGGTTCCATTTTATATTCCAGTAGTTGGGTGCCTATGGGTAAGCACTTTTTTGTTTATTATTCTAGCACTTAAATAAGCCTGTTGGGCTATTAAGTAGGTCTATAATTATACTATGTAGCCAAGGGACATTATCATTTATATATTTGTTAAGCCTCATTTTAATTTTTTTTGCATGCTTATTCTATCATCGCGCTAGCTTGGAGTTCTCTCATGTAAGATTTTTTTACTTGTGCATGTCGGTGTGCAGGGTTTGCGTATGCCGGTTAGTTGGGGTAGCGCAAGTTGGCCAATCAGGTTAACGGTTGTTAGGTCTCTTTGTGCAGGTATTTTTGGCTAACTTTTGCCTTTTTTTACTCTTGTCATTTGCGCGTGCGTTTCCTCTTAGTTCTGAGCCTGCTTTTAGATGTATGGTGACCTCAGTTCTCCTTCATGCTATTTTTAATCTTTTGATCCTATTCGTTCCCTTTTAAAAGAGGTTTTGTCTTCTTTAAGTATTCAGGATTCTAAGGTGTTTGGAAACTTAGCAGAAGGTTTAAAAAATGAGTGCTTAGTACTTAAAGGGACCGTCTAGTCCAAAACAAACTTTCATTATTCTGATAGGGCATGTAATTTTAAACAATTTTCCAATTTACTTCTATCACCAATTTTGCTTTGTTCTCTTGGTATTCTTAGTTGAAAGCTAAATCTAAGAGGTTCATATGCTAATTTCTAAGCCCTTGAAGCCCGCCTCTTAGCTCAGGGCATGTTGACAGTTTTTCACTACTAGAGGGCTTTAGTTCATGTGTTTCATATACATAACACTGTGCTCATGCACGTGGAGTTCCTAGGAGCCAGCACTGATTGGCTAAAATGCAAGTCTGTCAAAAAAAACTGAAATAAGGGGGCAGTCTGTAGATGCCTAGATGCAAGATAATCACAGAGGTAAAAAGTGTATTAATATAACCATGTTGGTTATGCAAAACTAGGGAATGGGTAATAAAGGGATTATCTTTTAAAACAATAAATATTCTGGTGTAGACTGTCCCTTTAAGCAGAAGCGTTTTTCAGAATCTGTGGCAGAGACTTTGATTCAGGCTCATAAACCTCTGACTAGAAAAATCTATCATGCGGTTTGGAAGGCCTATATTTCATGGTGTTTGGTTCATGGTTTTTCTTGCATTCTGTCAGAATTACAAGGAATTTGCAATTTCTGCAGGATGGTTTGGATAAGGGTTTATCCACTAGTTCTCTCAGAGGTCAGATTTTTTTTTTTCATAAGAAGGTTGCTAATCTTTCTGTATTCACTGTTTTTTGTTCAGGCTTTAGTCAGGATTAAACCTGTTATAAATTAGTTTAAAAGGTTTTGCAGGCTCCTCCTTTTGTGCCAATGCACAAGGTGGATATCAAGCTTTTGGCGATCTCAACAGTTAGAAGAGTTTCTTAGTTACCTGCCGTTTCTTGTGATCCTCCTAATCAGGCCTGGACTGGCCATCTGGCAAACCGACCTTTAGCCGCCTGGTTAGCTCAGACCTGCGCACAATTAAAAGTTTAAAACCCCCACTTAATATCAAGACTATTCCGGGCATAACACTTCCACTATTAATTTGGGTTTTTAAAGTTTTTGAACTTCACAGCAGGCATTATACACTGTGTGCAGAATTATTAGGCAAATGAGTATTTTGACCACATCATCCTCTTTATGCATGTTGTCTTACTCCAAGCTGTATAGGCTCGAAAGCCTGCTACCAATTAAGCATATTAGGTGATGTGCATCTCTGTAATGAGAAGGGGTGTGGTCTAATGACATCAACACCCTATATCAGGTGTGCATAATTATTAGGCAACTTCCTTTCCTTTGGCAAAATGGGTCAAAAGAAGGACTTGACAGGCTCAGAAAAGTCAAAAATAGTGAGATATCTTGCAGAGGGATGCAGCACTATTAAAATTGCAAAGCTTCTGAAGCGTGATCATCGAACAATCAAGCGTTTCATTCAAAATAGTCAACAGGGTCGCAAGAAGCGTGTGGAAAAACCAAGGCGCAAAATAACTGCCCATGAACTGAGAAAAGTCAAGCGTGCAGCTGCCAAGATGCCACTTGCCACCAGTTTGGCCATATTTCAGAACTGCAACATCACTGGAGTGCCCAAAAGCACAAGGTGTGCAATACTCAGAGACATGGCCAAGGTAAGAAAGGCTGAAAGACGACCACCACTGAACAAGACACACAAGCTGAAACGTCAAGACTGGGCCAAGAAATATCTCAAGACTGATTTTTCTAAGGTTTTATGGACTGATGAAATGAGAGTGAGTCTTGATGGGCCAGATGGATGGGCCCGTGGCTGGATTGGTAAAGGGCAGAGAGCCCCAGTCCGACTCAGACGCCAGCAAGGTGGAGGTGGAGTACTGGTTTGGGCTGGTATCATCAAAGATGAGCTTGTGGGGCCTTTTCGGGTTGAGGATGGAGTCAAGCTCAACTCCCAGTCCTACTGCCAGTTTCTGGAAGACACCTTCTTCAAGCAGTGGTACAGGAAGAAGTCTGCATCCTTCAAGAAAAACATGATTTTCATGCAGGACAATGCTCCATCACACGCGTCCAAGTACTCCACAGCGTGGCTGGCAAGAAAGGGTATAAAAGAAGAAAATCTAATGACATGGCCTCCTTGTTCACCTGATCTGAACCCCATTGAGAACCTGTGGTCCATCATCAAATGTGAGATTTACAAGGAGGGAAAAGAGTACACCTCTCTGAACAGTGTCTGGGAGGCTGTGGTTGCTGCTGCACGCAATGTTGATGGTGAACAGATCAAAACACTGACAGAATCCATGGATGGCAGGCTTTTGAGTGTCCTTGCAAAGAAAGGTGGCTATATTGGTCACTGATTTGTTTTTGTTTTGTTTTTGAATGTCAGAAATGTATATTTGTGAATGTTGAGATGTTATATTGGTTTCACTGGTAAAAATAAATAATTGAAATGGGTATATATTTGTTTTTTGTTAAGTTGCCTAATAATTATGCACAGTAATAGTCACCTGCACACACAGATATCCCCCTAAAATAGCTATAACTAAAAACAAACTAAAAACTACTTCTAAAACTATTCAGCTTTGATATTAATTAGTTTTTTGGGTTCATTGAGAACATGGTTGTTGTTCAATAATAAAATTAATCCTCAAAAATACAACTTGCCTAATAATTCTGCACTCCCTGTATAAATAAATATTTATATATATATATTCCAAAAAGGACAGCAGAACAGCAGAATCTTACATAAAGAAGAAATGCCACGGTGCACTGCAAAAGTGTATCCAAGTCTGTCCAAAAGCACAGGCACTCGATGGTCTTAAGATAAAAAATGTTTTTATTTGATAAAGTTAAAAACGAGACATAATGTTTCGGCACATTGTTGTGCCTTTGTCAAATGTCAAACATATACAACAAGCATAGATCTACCTAATCCTTATATACATATCTAATTACCACCGTTACTTCAAGTGTACCGCCATCAGACACGTGCATGTGACGTCATCAAGATGCACCCACGCACGTAGCGTCATGACATATGTGCCGTCGTTGTCATGGCAACGTATGTAAACTAACAATGATGCCAGCGGTAACGATTGAAAAAAAGAGGCTTTTATTGGTCGCATAGTAAGGCTACTGCAAATACTCAGGGCATACAAAACGATGTGTATCCAAATAAGATACAACTAAAACTAAAACCCATCAAGGATATTCATAACATCGTGAAATAAAAATAAAAATAAAATCATTACACATTCCGATATTATATGGCTCTTATGGATTATTTATAATAATACCAAATACATATTCAGTTAATAGCACTAAACATTACACAACTAATATTGGGATGTATCAGAGACCTATATGTCTTATATGCATAAGAACACAATAATACTTCATGCCCCAGTGGACCATGTTAGAAACTTTGATGAGCAGTGAGAACCCAATAATGATGCAATAAGAAATGAGAAAGTCTCGTTGTATGAAGTGGAGACAATGTTAGTCCAATCCTGTGTGGTTTAATTCAATTCAGTAAAAAGGGCTGAAATCCAGGGAAGTATTGAGGCCCCTTGGGGCTAAGGTGTCAAGCCGTTAAATCCATTTACTTTCAAGTTGTAATAATTTCTTTGCTCAGTTGCCACCCCTTGGCATGGGGGGTACGTGATCAATCAACATAGATCTCATGCTGGAAACGGCATGCTTTAACTTAAAGAAGTGGCGTGCCACGGGCTGGTCAGATTCACCTTTGATAAGTGCTTCACGTATGGCACAGCGGTGATTGACCATACGCTCCCGGAAGGTTGTCACAGTTTTACCTATGTAGACCCACGAACATGGGCAAGTCAACATGTATACTACAAAGGTACTTGTGCAAGTTAGCCGATGGTTTATCTTGTATCTGTGGTTACTATGCAGATGTTGGAATGTGTTCCCCCTAAGCATACCATTACATGCAATGCAACTTCCACATGGAAAACAGCCCGTCTTGGCTGATTTTAACCATGTCTCCTTCATGTAATGTTTAACAGGGTCAGACTTGACCGACAGATATCTCAAATTGTTTGCCCTGCGGTACACTATCCTGGGGGCACAAGTCCTCTGAAATGGGAGAGTGGGGCCTGTCTCCACTACCGGCAAATATTGCCGCACAGCCTTTGTCAGATGTTCACATCTGGGTGAATATGTAGTAATCATATTTAATTGTCCAGGATTAGTCGTAACATCACTGTCCGTATTCCCGGCGACATCAGTGTTCAGTAGTTTCTCCTGAATTACAGCTATTTCCTCCCTGGCATAGCCTCTTGCCACAAGTCTGTCTCCCATCTCCTTTAATTGGGTTTGCATCATGGGTATCTCACTATTATTCCTAATAACCCGGGTTAGCTGAGAGGTGAGGACCCCTTTCTTTTGATGCCTGGGATGAAAACTTCTGGCATCAAGTAAAGAATTACAATCAGTTGGTTTTGTATACAACAATATACCAAACCGTACTTCATCCCAGGCCTCAATCTTAGAAACATTAAGATCCAAAAAATGCACAGTACTTAGACTGTATTCAAGTTTGAATCAAATAGGACTTCCCATGGTATTCAAACGCGACACCCACTCACGCAACATCACTTCACCGCCTCTCCATACCATATATAAACATCTATCATAAAATGTTGAATTTGCAAAAGAAAGAGATTATCACCTACATGCAGTATTCCTGTCTGGCTATCATAGGAAAAAAATCATACCCAGGGGCATTAGGGTTAAAAACATACGTACCCTGGGGAGACAAAATGTTGAGTTTTGCAGGAGGTGGTGTTCCATATTAAACAAATGTTCATATGATTTAATTCTCCTTGTGATTGAATAGGTCACTAGGTTGGAGATTAAAATCAAAACTGAAATTGACACTATTAAGGAACGCGGTATACATATACTAGTGGAGGATAAGAGTCAAGAATGGGTGTCTAAATTGGATAGCTTGGTGAATAAATATCGTAACTATCTTATTGCATTCAAACAGTGTTGAAAATGACTACAGGGATAAACGGGTGTATAAATGGCTATATGGCAAAGATGAAACAACATTTAATAGGCGCCGCAGGACCTTGCAGTCTAGAAATACACTTAGCATGGTAGATAGCAGTGGCGGTGACTCCTCTGGGACTGAGGCGGTTAACAATAATTCATCACAGGATGATAACCCTGAACACACACGATCTTTTTTAGGGGTAGCTACTCAGTCTACAACCAAGCCCCCCTCTATGCCACTACCCCTAAAAGGACAAAGAGGGGTGGGTATAAATCTAAAACAACATATAAAAAGAAACAGACATTGTGTTCAATTTAAGTAATAGACCACTCAATGATGTGGAGAAGACCTTACTAAATCTGGGTTTATCCTTCATTCCCACTCCCAAAACTGATACCTTTGATATGTTGGTGGATGTTCATAGGTTACAGCACCAATTAAAACTTAGGGATCGTTTTAGGGAACAGGCCTATGTGCCTGCACCCTTTAAGAATGCTTCTACCTTTGAACCACCTAACACACATACTTCCATTAGAAGCTACACATGGTTACTTAGTCATGACATCAAGGAAACCCCCCAAACACATATCTATCCTAACCTTAGTACTGAGGAATCCAAGGCCCTGCTTGATCTTAGCAATGATACATCCATAATTATCCATCCTGCTGACAAGGGCGGATCAATAGTAATACAGGATTATGCTGATTATAGACAGGAGGCACTTAGACAGCTATCTGATGTGAATACATATAAAAAATTGAGTGGTAACCCTACTACATCATATAAGAGAGCATTGATAGTTATCTCAAATGTGGCTTTGAAGCCGGCATATTAAGTGAGCAGGAATTGTCATTTTTGATCACTGATTATCCTAAGGTACCTGTTTTGTACCTATTACCCAAGGTTCACAAAACCTTGGTGAACCCACCTGGCAGACCGATTGTGTCTGCCAGGGGTTCAGTGTTATCCAATCTGGCCATCTTTATTGACTCTCACCTCCAATGTGTTGTAAAGAATACTCAGGCCTACTTGCAGGATTCTCCCAGTATGATCAAAATACTCAAAGAGTACGTGGATTTGCAGAGTGGTGATATCCTTGTCACCATGGATGGGGACAGCCTATATAATGTGATCCCCCACATTGAAGGGGTGGAGGCTGTCAGGTCCATGGTGACCGGGAATATCTCATATAATGGTCCACCTATAGAATTTCTATGTGAACTTTTTTAACCTTTTGTTTGGAGAGAAATTACTTCAAATTTGAGAATGATTATTACCTACAGGTTGCAGGTACTGCCATGGTTTCGAATGTGGCACCCACTTACGCAAATCTTTATATGGCATGGTATTAACCGGAACTGATGAAGCCATTTGACCATCCTAATGTGCAATACTATACCCGCTATATTGATGATGTTTTCTTGGTATGGAGAGGCGGTGAAGTGATGTTGCGTGAGTGGATGTCACGTTTGAATACCATGGCAAGTCCTATTAGATTCAAACTTGAATACAGTCTAAGTACTGTGCATTTTTTTGGATTTTAATGTTTCTAAGATTGAGGCCTGGGATGAAGTACGGTTTGGTATATCGTTGTATACAAAACCAACTGATCGTAATTCTTTACTTGATGCCAGAAGTTTTCATCCCAGGCATCTAAAGAAAGGGATCCTCACCTTTCAGCTCACCCGGGTTATTAGGAATAATAGTGAGATACCCATGATGCAAACCCAATTAAAGGAGATGGGAGACAGACTTGTGGCAAGAGGCTATACCAGGGAGGAAATAGCGGTAATCCAGGAGAAACTACTGAACACTGATGTCGCCGGGAATACGGACATTGATGTTACGACTAATCCTGGACAACTAAATATGATTACTACATATTCACCCAGATGTGAACATCTGACAAAGGCTGTGCGGCAATATTTGCCGGTAGTGGAGACAGACCCCACGCTCCCATTTCAGAGGACTTGTGCCCCCAAGATAGTGTACCGCAGGGCAAACAATTTGAGATATATGTTGGTCAAGTCTGACCCTGTTAAACATTACATGAAGGAGACATGGTTAAAATCAGCCAAGACGGGCTGTTTTCCATGTGGAAGTTGCATTACATGTAATGGTATGCTTAGGGGCAACACATTCCAACACCCGCATATGAACCACAGATCCAAGATAAACCATTGGCTAACTTGCACAAGTACCTTTGTAG
The DNA here is from genome assembly GCF_027579735.1 of Bombina bombina. Lineage (NCBI taxonomy): Eukaryota > Metazoa > Chordata > Amphibia > Anura > Bombinatoridae > Bombina > Bombina bombina. The sequence continues at coordinate 522,148,723 of NC_069504.1, forward strand.
TATACATGATGACTTGCCCATGTTCTAGGGTCTACATAGGTAAAACTGTGACAACCTTCCGGGAGCGTATGGCCAATCACAGCTGTGCCATACTTGAAGCACTTATCAAAGGTGAATCTGACCAGCCCGTGGCACGCCACTTCTTTAAGTTAAAGCATGCGTTTCCAACATGAGATCTATGTTGATTAATCACGTACCCCCCATGCCAAGGGGTGGCAACCGAGCGAAGAAATTAATACAATTTGAAAATAAATGGATTTACCGGCTTGACACCTTAGCCCCAAGGGGCCTCAATACTTCCCTGGATTTCAGCCGTTTTTATTGAATTGGATTAAACCACACAGGATTGGACTAACATTGTCTCCACTTCATACAACGAGACTTTCTCATTTCTTATAGCATCATTATTGGGTTCTCACTGCTCATCAAAGTTTCTAACATGGTCCACTGGGGCATGAAGTATTATTGTGTTCTTATGCATATAAGACATATAGGTCTCTGATGCATCCCAATATTGGTTGTGTAATGCTTAGTGCTTTTAACTGAATATGTATTTGGTATTATAAATAATCCATAAGAGCCATATAATATTGGAATGTGCAATGATTTTATTTTTATTTTTATTTCAATCTCTTAGTATATGCTGCTTCAAGTGTGGGTATATCTACGATGTTATGAATATCCTTGATGGGTTTTAGTTTTAGTTGCATCTTATTTGGATACACATCGTTTTGTATGCCCTGAGTATTTGCAGCAGTCTTACTATGCGCTCAATATAAGCCTCCTTTTTTCAATTGTTACAGCTGGCATCATTGTTAGTTTACATACGTTGCCATGACAACTACGGCACATACGTCATGACGCTACGTGCGTGGGTGCATCTTGATGACGTCACATGCACGTGTCTGATGGCGGTACACTTGAAGTAGCGGTGGTAATTAGATATGTTATAAGGATTAGGTAGATCTATGTTTGTCATTAGTTTTAGGTTTCATGCTGTATATGTTTGACATTTGAGAAAGGCACAGCAATTTGCCGAAACGTTATGTCTCGTTTTTAACTTTATCAAATAAATTAATTTTTAATCTTAAGACCATCGAGTGCCTGTGCTTTTGGACAGACTTATTGATATATATATATATATATATATATATATACATACACAGTGGGGCAAAAAAGTATTTAGTCAGCCACCAATTGTGCAAGTTCTCCCACTTAAGAAGATGAGGGAGGCCTGTAATTTTCATCATAGGTATACCTCAACTATGAGAGACAAAATGTGGAAACAAATCCAGACAATCACATTGTCTGATTTGGAAATAATTTATTTGCATATTATGGTGGAAAATAAGTATTTGGTCACCTACAAACAAGCAAGATTTCTGGCTCTCATAGACCTTTATCTTCTTCTTTAAGAGGCTCCTCTGTCTTCCACTCATTACCTGTATTAATGGCACCTGTTTTAACTTGTTATCAATATAAAAGACACCTGTCCACAACCTCAAACAGTCACACTCCAAACTCCACTATGGTGAAGACCAAAGAGCTGTCGAAAGACACCAGAAACAAAATTGTAGACCTGCACCAGGCTTGGAAGACTGAATCTGCAATAGGCAAGCAGATTGGTGTGAAGAAATCAACTGTGGGAGCAATAATTAGAAAATGGAAGACATACAAGACCACTGATAATCTCCCTCAAACTGGGGCTCAACGCAAGATCTCACCCCGTGGGGTCAAAATGATCACAAGAACAGTGAGCAAACATCCCAGAACCACATGGGGGGGGGCCTAGTGAATGACCTGCAGAGAGCTGGGACCAACTTAACAAAGGCTACCATCAGTAACACACTACACCGCCAGGGACTCAAATCCTGCAGTGCCAGACGTGTCCCCCTGCTTAAGCCAGTACATGTCCGGGCCCGTCTGAAGTATGCTAGAGAGCATTTGGATGATCCAGAAGCAGATTGGGAGAATGTCATATGGTCAGATGAAACCAAAGTAGAACTGTTTGGTAGAAACACAACTCGTCGTGTTTCGAGGAGAGAGAATGCTGAGTTGCAACCAAAGAACACCATACCTACTGTGAAGCATGGGGGTGGCAACATCATGCTTTGGGGCTGTTTCTCTGCAAAGGGAACAGGACGACTGATCCGTATACATGAAAGAATGAATGGAGCCATGTATTGTGAGATTTTGAGTGCAAACCCCCTTCCATCAGCAAGGGCATTAAAGTTGAAACGTGACTGGGTCTTTCAGCATGACAATAATCCCAAACACACCACCTGGGCAATGGAGTAGCTTCGTAAGAAGCATTTAAAGGTCCTGGAGTGGCCTAGCCAGTCTCCAGATCTCAACCCCATAGAAAACCTTTGGAGGGAGTTGAAAATCTGTGTTTCCCAGTGACAGCCCCAAAACATCACTGCTCTAGAGGAGATCTGCATGCAGGAATGGGCCAACATACCAGCAACAGTGTGTGACAACCTTGTGAAGACTTACAGAAAACTTTTGACTTCTGTCATTGCCAACAAAGGATATATAACAAAGTATTGAGATAAACTTTTGATATTGACCAAATACTTATTTTCCACCATAATTTGCAAATAAATTCTTTCCAAATCAGACAATGTGATTGTCTGGATTTGTTTCCACATTTTGTCTCTCATAGTTGAGGTATACCTATGATGAAAATTACAGTCCTCTCTCATCTTCTTAAGTGGGAGAACTTGCACAATTGGTGGCTGACTAAATACTTTTTTGCCCCACTATATATATATATATATATATATATATATATATATATCACACACACAACATGTACCGTATAATATATAGAAACAATTTTGCCGTAACTGCATTCATGCTATCACACATCCGTGGTTTGACCCAGTAAGGTCACTTGACTGTGACCAAGGACGTCATTATTGGATTTGAATCACACAACATGACGGGAAGGTTCTATTCAGAGATGTTGTCATTCAGAATAAAATCCACTCCAATCATGGAGTTTTACGGAGGTACTGTGCTTTTATTTTTCTCACTATTATTTAGGATTGCTCATTTTCTGATTGAAGGGATGTCATGCTAACAGTGTATTTCAATGTTTTGAATATTACCCAGAGACTCGCTGGCAAGCGTTTTGATCATATTTTTGGGTGATATTTCTATGGACTTTTTTTCTAACACTGATAAGGCGATTTTGAAATTAATATGTTCAATAAATATAAATAATATACTCCTATGCATTGCTGCTTTTAAACTTAGAAAGTGCGTTTTTGACCAGTTTTTATATATTTTTTGAAAATATTTAATTATTTTGAGAGAACAATTGTGGTAAGGGTTGCTTTACTCAGTGGATCTTAGAGATATATAAAGTTATTATTTTGTATTTTATTTTAAACTGAAGTAAGTCTGTAGGTGTTAGGTATAAAGTGGCAGGTAGCTAGAGGCCAAGGAGTATTATCCCGGAAGCAGGGAGGCCTGTGGACATGGTTTTTAGCTCCATCACTGAGCAACCATCCATTGCAGACCAATGCCTACCAAGTGGTGTTTGTTAAAAATAGGTGTTAACCTGCTTAGGACCAAGTACTCGACAGTAAAATCCAAACATGATGACATAAAATGCCAAGACTCTGCCCTCAGCCATGCCAACAGACCACAAAGAGCTGCCCAGCTGCTCTCTCTCTCTCTCACTCCACCTCTAAGCTCCATACCCTACATACAGGTCCCAGATTTACATTCAATAAAAAGAAGTTTTGCTTTTTGCCCTCTGTTTAGTATGTCTAAGCTCTATTTAATGAAAGAGATTAAAAACAATTACAATGTTTTTAGTCAAAACTGCCTTTTATCTGGTGTAACATAGAGGGTAATTTTGTCCTGAACCCTATTTTTATATCTCTGTAGAATTAAAACATAAAGTGTTTTTGTTAATGGTCAAACAACACATTGGAGGTGGGCTACTCTGTCTTAAAATGCTGGGAATTATTTTTGTCCCAGTCTGGCCCTACTCCTTATTTTTATTTTTTCATTAAGATAAGGCAGTTTTGAGAACTAAATTAGATTTTTTACCTACAATGTTGTCTTTGAATAATATGAGTAGGAAAATTCTTGTTCCTTCTTTTTGTCCTAATCACAAGAATTCTATGGAAAGGCTTCTCCATAATTTGGATGGTGTTAGAGCTTTGAAGTACTATTTGCATGCAACTAAGGATTTCAGGTAAACTTCTAGTTTGTTCATTTTTCCTTGGCATCTTGGTTTAAAGGGACAGTCTAGTCAAAATTTAAACTTGCATGATTCAGATAATCGTAAATTAGTCATAAATTAACACAATGGCGGTGGAATTGACGATACAAAGAGAGACTGTGATATAATTGAATGTAACAGAAAAATGTTTTCAGAACTTGCCTGGGACAAGAAGCAGTATCCACAGACCTATTGAAATCTGGATAATAATTATAGGTATTTTGTGTTTATTTTATTTCCCATTTTATTTTAAAGAACTGTATCTTTGGCATATCTTGTTTTTGTAATTTGGCACTGTGTAACCTGTATTTGTCTTTTGTTATTAAACATATAATAATCTAATTCTGTCTTTGGGGTCTAATATCTGAATTCCCACTCTGAAGAGACCAGGTTTAAAGGCACGTTACCCAACTGTTATTTGTGTGAGTTATTGGGTTTCCAAGACACCCTTATTCAAAACTCTTGGTAGTTGCAGCATTGTTAAACTGGGGTGGTGTAGGCAGGATTTGGGGGTTAATTTGATGTCCCTTTAGGTTCTTTGTAGAGATAAAGGTAAGGGAACCACATGCTGAGTGCTATTAACCCCTTCATTCCCACACCCTCCCCATAGTGACGGCTGGGTGGATAGGCTTAGTCGTCACAGTCTTCTTTGCATGCTTTCACTAAATTCTACCATTTTGATGTTTTTGGTTCTTCTGAAGCAGCCTTTGGTAAGAAAGTCCTTCAGGCTGCTGTTTCTAGTTGCATGGAAAAAATGTTTGCATGGAAATAAAAAAGAGTTGGAAAAAATAAAATAAATATTTAATAATATATCATGCTAGTCCTGTCCTCATTATTCGTGGACTTAGCTGCTTTAGTATTAGTTTCTCAGGAGTAATGGAAGGTGGACTCTCACAACCTGTATGAAAGAAAACATATTTTATGCTTACCTAATAGATTCATTTTTTCATGGTGGTGAGAGTAAACTACATACCCTATTATTTTTTCTGGTGGAAGTTTGTATTTTCTTTCATGTAATTAGCAAGAGTCCATGAGCTAGTGACGTATGGGATATACATTCCTACCAGGAGGGGCAAAGTTTCCCAAACCTTAAAATGCCTATAAATACACCCCTCACCACACCCACAATTCAGTTTTACAAACTTTGCCTCCCGTGGAGGTGGTGAAGTAAGTTTGTGCTAGATTCTTCGTTGATATGCGCTTCGCAGCAGGCTGGAGCCCGGTTTTCCTCTCAGAGTGCAGTGAATGTGAGAGGGATGTGAAGAGAGTATTGCCTATTTGAACACCATGGTCTCCTTCTACGGGATCTATTTCATAGGTTCTCTGTTATCGGTCGTAGATATTCATCTCTTACCTCCCTTTTCAGATTGACGATATACTCTTATGTACCATTACCTCTACTGATTCTCGTTTCAGTACTGGTTTGGCTATCTACTATATGTAGATGAGTGTCCTGGGGTAAGTAAAATCTTATTTTTTGTGACACTCTAAGCTATGGTTGGGCACTTTATATATAAAGTTCTAAATATATGTCTTTAAACTTATATTTGCCATGATTCAGGATCATCGGTATTCCTTTATAATTCAGACTGTCAGTTTCATTATTTGGGATAATGCATTTTAATTCAATTTATTTTTCATTACCTTGAAAATTCTCAATTGGCCATTTTCCCTGCGTGCTGTTAGGCTCGCGGGGGCAAAAAATGTTGCTTTTTATTGCGTCATTCTTGGCGCAGACTTTTTTGGCGCAAAATTTTTTGTCATTTCCGGCGCCGTTGTTGACGCCGGAAGTTGTATTCTGTAAACGTCATTTTTTGACGCATGTGTATTCAGACATTTTTTTCCCGCCAAAAAATGTGGGCGTCGGTTTCGGCGTCAGAGGATGTGGCGTCGTACTTGGCGCCAAAGAATATGGGCGTTGTATTTAGCGCCAATAATGTGGGCGTCATTTTTGGCGCCAAAAAAATGTGGTTATTTAAATCTCACTTTTTTATTGCTTCTGGTTTTTAGAAGCTTATTATTTTGCATTTCTTTTCCCTTTCCTGAAACTGTCATTTAAGGAATTTGATAATTTTGCTTTAAAGATTGTTTTTTTCTATTACATATTGCAAGATTTCTCTGTTCCTGTTTCAAAATCGTTCTAAGGGATTCCCTTTGACTGAGGTTCAGTCCTACCAAAGCTAAGTTCATTTATTTTAAAAATGTTATGAATGTTTTTCTTTAGCTATGGTTTGTAATAAGTTATCATGATAAACTTTTACATGCAGAATCCGTTAGTATTTATGCTTCATATATTTGCTATTCTTTTTACATCTTATGTTCAAGAATTACGTAGAAGATTTATAAGAATATTTTTCTGATTCTAGTTTAAAGGCTTTGTCTGACATCGTGCCTTCTAATAAAAAATTTTAGGTCTTTTTCAAACTTCTTTTTTAATTATTGCAGTTTCAAATGACCAACTACAAAATGATTTATCCTTCTCTGATGATGTTTTTCTCATTTCAGAATTTTCTTCATCAGATATTGACACTATCAAATCCACTTTTTTATTTTTAAAGTACATTTGTTCTTTGTTGAAAAGGTGTTGATTATTTTGGATATTAAGGTAATTAGTTCTTTCCAGACTAACTAACATTTTATTTCTGCTTAATTTTTCTTCTGTTTTTTCAGAGGTTTTTTTCCAGTTCCTCATACTAGGGAATGGAATAGGCTGGGAATTTTCTTTTATTCCTTCTTTAAAGGATTTAAATTATATTCTTTGCCGGCAATTCATTTCAATTTTGATGGTTCTCCAATTTATTGGGGCTATCTCTACTCCTGCTAATTATGCTATTGTTTCTATAGCAAAATAGTATTTATTTTTCCTTTAGATGGTTGTATCCTATTTAAGGAAAATTATTTTTCACCTGTGATTTATTTGAATGATGTTGCAATTGCTTCATTTATTCTGTTTACTTTAAATTCAAGTATCAGATTATGTTTTATTTAGCACTGTTAAGGGACAAAGTCTTCTGCTCATTTGAGGTTCAGACTGAGTGCTGTTGCATTTATCTTGTTGTCTTGCATTCGTTTATGCAAGTCTGGTGTTGACTGGTCCTTTAACTGGATTAACATGCTAATGATTTCATTTGTATCTTCATTTTATTGAATATTTTCACAAATGAGGTTTAATATATGTCTTTAGCTGTTTTTAGCTAGAAGAATTTTGTGATTTCTAAAAATCCTTTTCTTTTTTCCAAGATAATCAATTATTTGATTAATTTCTTAACTGTTACTCTGGGCTTCAAGATTGAGTTCTAAGAATAAAACTTTGAGCTTATTTTAGTTCGGTTGTTCTTACTCAGGAACAAAATTCTAAATTCTTATCCAAGTAACATGTTTCGGTTAAGACCAGACTTTTTATCTCAAAGCCTATTTTTCCATCAGGATCTCAAATCATTTAATTTGAAGGTATGGAGATTGAACGTTTGATTCTTAGTCATAGAGGTTTCTCTGACTCAGTGATTAATACTATGTTACAGGTCTGTAAATCTGTCTCTAGAAAGATTTATTATCGAGTTTGGAAGACTTTCATTTCTTGGTGTTCTTCTCATAAATTCTTTGGCATTCTTTTAGAATTCCTAGAATTTTACAATTTTTCAGGTTGGTTTAGATAAGGTTTTATCTGCAAGTTCTTTGAAAGGACAAATCTCTACTCTTTCTGTTCTTTTTCACGGAAAGATTGCTATTCATTCTGATATTCATTGTTTTGTACAGGCTTTGGCTTTGTATCAAACCTGTCATTAAGTCAATATCTCCTCCTTGGAGTCTCAATTTGGTACTGAGGGCTTTACAGGCTCCTCCGTTTGAACCTTTGCGTTCTCTGGACATTAAAATTACTTTCTTGGAAAGTATTGTTCCTTTTGGTTATCTCTTCTGCTAGAAGAGTTTCTGAGTTTTCTGCTCTTTCTTGTGGATCTCCTTTTCTGATTTTTCATCAGGGTAAGGCAGTGTTCCTTCCTGTTATTCATTATTTTGTTCAGGCTTTGGTTCTTATCAAACCTGTCATTAAGCCAATTTCTCCTCCTTGGAGTTTTAATTTGGTTCTAAAGGCGTTACAGGCTCTTCTATTTGAGCATATGTTTTCTCTAGACATTATTTACTTTCATGGAAAGTATTGTTCTTTTTAGACATCTCTTCAGCGAGAACAATTTTTAATTATCTGTTCTTTCTTGTGAGTCTCCTTTTCTGATTTTTTCATCAGGATAAGGTGGTTTTTGCTGTCCTCATTTCAATTCTTACCTAAAGTTGTGATTTCTATCAACATTAGGGAGGAATTATTGTCTTTTCCTAAGACTTCTTTGGTAAGATTCTTACTTTCTTTGGATATTTGTTATCTTTTCTGGTGTTAGGAAGGTCAAAAGGCTTCTGCCATTTATTTGGCATCTTGCTTAAACTTTTGATTCATCATGCTTATTTGGAGTCGGGTGGATTCCCGCCTCGGAGGATTATGGCTCATTCTACTAGGTAAGTTTCTACTTCCTGGGTTTTTTAAGACTGAAGCTTCTGTGGATCAAGTTTGCAAAGCAATGACTTGGTTTTCTTTGCATACTTTTACTATGTTCTACCATTTTGATGTTTTCTCTTCTTTAGAAGCAGTTTTGGTAGAATGGTACTTCAGGCAGCTGTTTCAGTTTGATTCTTCTGCTTATATTTTCATTTTTTTTTCATTATAAAAATTGAAACTTTTTTGATTTGGGTAGTGGATTAATTTTTCAGCGGAATTGGCTGTCTTTATGTTATCCCTCCCTCTCTAGTGACTCTTGCGTGGAAGTTCCACATCTTGGGTATTTATTATCCCATACGTCACTAGCTCATGGACTCTTGCTAATTACATGAAAGAAAACATAATTTATGTAGGAACTTACCTGATAAATTCATTTCTTTCATATTAGCAAGAGTCCATGAGGCCCACCCTTTTTTTTGTGGTGGTTATGATTTTCTGTATAAAGCACAATTATTCCAATTCCTTATTTTTTTGATGCTTTCGCTCCTTTTTTATCACCCCACTTCTTGGCTATTCGTTAAACTGAATTGTGGGTGTGGTGAGGGGTGTATTTATAGGCATTTTAAGGTTTGGGAAACTTTGCCCCTCCTGGTAGGAATGTATATCCCATACGTCACTAGCTCATGGACTCTTGCTAATATGAAAGAAATGAATTTATCAGGTAAGTTCTTACATAAATTATGTTTTTTTTTTTTTTTTTTTAACCTGCTCCTTTTTTGGATCAAATTCATTTTTTCTACCTATTTTATCTTGGCTATACATCAGACTAATATAATAGAGCTGGGAGGGGTATTTAGAGGACTTTTTGAGTTTGGGAATCTTTGGCTCCTTCTACTGTTCAGGAAAGGTAATTAACAGGAATAATAGATTGTGGACTCTTACCACCATAAAAAGAAATTAATTTATCAAGCATAAATAAATAAAAATCCCCTGAATATAATAATTAGCTTCAGTCCATTCAATCCTTAGCCTATCTTTGGGAAAGCAAGTTGCATTCGCTTTGACTAAAAAGAGTCATGGGTAAATCACAAGGTCAGGAGGTCCAGAGAAGTCTAGGTAGACTGCAAGAAATCAGCAAGTTATAGGGCTGATCACAATCCTTTAGAAAAGCTTATCAAATAATTTAACTACAAAAATCTCCATCAATTTTAACGGTAAACTTTGTAGAAAAAGCATTAAGTAAGCTTTTCTAAAGGGTGGTAATCAACCTCTATATTTTGTCTTGGCAATGAAAGATGGGTTCTTTTAATTGTTTGAAATAACAGTAACAAAACCAATATATGGCTGAACAAAACACCTAGATGAATGAAATGTGGCCAAAGAAAATGGTTTAATAAAATATTAAACAAATCTTTCCTACTAAACTAATTATTTGCCTGTTCACGTGTCTAATATATATATTTTATTATCATGTGATATTTGTAGTACAGATTGGTATATTGCATCTTGCCATTTGGAGTAGGTAGAAACCTCCCAAAACTTGATGCCGATATTCCTGTTAGTCGCCAGGAATACCTGGGGGTTAATACTTTGTTAGAAGTGCATTTCTGTAACTGTTTGTGTCCAGAGTTACTCCTATATAGCCTAGGAATTTCATTAATTGTTCATATGTTTTATAATAATTTGATTAGGCTTTAATCTTTATATTAGGAGTTGTGAACTAAACCCTGTTTCTCATCCTTTTTTCTTTTTGTTTCTTTTCTTTTTATCTAAATCCTGTTTCTTACAAAACAAATGTAGTTATATATGTAACATATGTAATTAAAAGGGTGTTAGCAATGGGTTTAACCCAATATGTCCTATTTGTTATGAGTATACATAGTTCCAGCCTCATTCTGTCACCATTGATTTTGTGAAATACCCATTCACATTTACTAGTATTCCTTCAACTATGGTCCTTCACTTTTTTTTTAACTCCTTATGTGCAAGAAAGGTTCCAAGATGTACCCACAATGCAGTAGATTACCAAATATTTTGTAAAATATATGTTGCAGGTACTGTTATTACTGGAGTTTTTTTCTTTTTCTAAAACCATTTTATCCAGTCTAGACCCTGTGAAATCCTTGACCATGTACTGTGATACCTTGGCTTGTTTTGTCTTAAAATACATGTTATATCCCTCCGGTTGTAGCTACAATGTTTCTCTCTGCACTTTAGGAATCAGGGCGTGGAACTCCATCTTCAACTCGTGCTTCAAGTGTGAATGGAACAGATGATGAGAAGTCTTTCCATGGTGGCCCTCCTGACATTGAGCTTAAAACTGAGAATGATAAATTAAAAACTGCCCTTGCACAAAGGTAATTCTGATCTCTTTTAGGCATTAACATGTTTTTGTGTCATTTTCCACATAGCAAACTGTTTACCAAAGACAAATATAATTTATTTAAGGCACACAGGCTACAGTGCTAATATCATTTACTTAAATGGTCATGATACCCAAATTTTGAAACACTTGAAAGTGATGCAGTATAGCTGTATAAAGCTGACTAGAAAATATCACCTGAACATCTCTATGTAAAAAAGAAAGATATTTTACCTCAAAAGTTCCTCAGTAGCCACATCCCATTGTAAAGGACTTCTAAGCATCAAATCAGTATGCTTGTCCCGGGACAGCCGAAAGATTGTGCCTTGTGCACTCTCATGTTATTTCCCTATTCAGTGTAAGGAAGTTTACAATGAAATCTCATGAGAGTTAAGTCAAATCTCATGAGATCACAGTAAAAGAGTTCATGACTTCAGCACTGCTGATGCTGATTGGCTGCTGTTCATTTCTTCATTTTATTTTATTTTTTTTACCTTCAGCTGGGCTGCAGCGGAGTATAACTTTCTCCAACATAGGTGTGTCCGGTCCACGGCGTCATCCTTACTTGTGGGATATTCTCTTCCCCAACAGGAAATGGCAAAGAGCCCAGCAAAGCTGGTCACATGATCCCTCCTAGGCTCCGCCTACCCCAGTCATTCTCTTTGCCGTTGTACAGGCAACATCTCCACGGAGATGGCTTAGAGTTTTTTAGTGTTTAACTGTAGTTTTTATTATTCAATCAAGAGTTTGTTATTTTAAAATAGTGCTGGTATGTACTATTTACTCTGAAACAGAAAAGAGATGAAGATTTCTGTTTGTAAGAGGAAAATGATTTTAGCAACCGTTACTAAAATCCATGGCTGTTCCACACAGGACTGTTGAGAGGAATTAACTTCAGTTGGGGGAACAGTGAGCAGTCTTTTGCTGCTTGAGGTATGACACATTCTAACAAGACGATGTAATGCTGGAAGCTGTCATTTTCCCTATGGGATCCGGTAAGCCATGTTTATTCAGCAAGTAAATAAGGGCTTCACAAGGGCTTATTAAGACTGTAGACTTTTTCTGGGCTAAATCGATTCATATATTACACATATTTAGCCTTGAGGAATCATTTAATCTGGGTATTTTGATAAAATAATATCGGCAGGCACTGTTTTAGACACCTTATTCTTTAGGGGCTTTCCCTAATCATAGGCAGAGCCTCATTTTCGCGCCGGTATTGCGCACTTGTTTTTGAGAGGCATGACATGCAGTCGCATGTGTGAGGAGCTCTGATACATAGAAAAGACTTTCTGAAGGCATCATTTGGTATCGTATTCCCCTTTGGGCTTGGTTGGGTCTCAGCAAAGCAGATACCAGGGACTGTAAAGGGGTTAAAGTTTAAACGGCTCCGGTTCCGTTATTTTAAGGGTTAAAGCTTCCAAATTTGGTGTGCAATACTTTTAAGGCTTTAAGACACTGTGGTGAAATTTTGGTGAATTTTGAACAATTCCTTCATACTTTTTCGCAATTGCAGTAATAAAGTGTGTTCAGTTTAAAATTTAAAGTGACAGTAACGGTTTTATTTTAAAACGTTTTTTGTACTTTGTTATCAAGTTTATGCCTGTTTAACATGTCTGAACTACCAGATAGACTGTGTTCTGAATGTGGGGAAGCCAGGGTTCCTTCTCATTTAAATAAATGTGATTTATGTGACACTGAAAATGATGCCCAAGATGATTCCTCAAGTGAGGGGAGTAAGCATGGTACTGCATCATTCCCTCCTTCGTCTACACGAGTCTTGCCCACTCAGGAGGCCCCTAGTACATCTAGCGCGCCAATACTCCTTACTATGCAACAATTAACGGCTGTAATGGATAATTCTATCAAAAACATTTTAGCCAAAATGCCCACTTATCAGCGTAAGCGCGACTGCTCTGTTTTAGATACTGAAGAGCATGAGGACGCTGATGATAATGGTTCTGAAATGCCCCTACACCAGTCTGAGGGGGCCAGGGAGGTTTTGTCTGAGGGAGAAATTTCAGATTCAGGGAAAATTTCTCAACAAGCTGAACCCGATGTGATTACATTTAAATTTAAGTTGGAACATCTCCGCGCTCTGCTTAAGGAGGTATTATCCACTCTGGATGATTGTGAGAATTTGATCATTCCAGAGAAACTATGTAAAATGGACAAGTTCCTAGAGGTCCTGGGGCTCCCAGAAGCTTTTCCTATACCCAAGCGGGTGGCGGACATTGTAAATAAAGAATGGGAAAGGCCCGGTATACCTTTCGTCCCTCCCCCCATATTTAAAAAATTGTTTCCTATGGTCGACCCCAGAAAGGACTTATGGCAGACAGTCCCCAAGGTCGAGGGAGCGGTTTCTACTTTAAACAAACGCACCACTATACCCATAGAAGATAGTTGTGCTTTCAAAGATCCTATGGATAAAAAATTAGAAGGTTTGCTTAAAAAGATGTTTGTTCAGCAAGGTTACCTTCTACAACCAATTTCATGCATTGTCCCTGTCACTACAGCCGCGTGTTTCTGGTTCGATGAACTAGTTAAGGCGATCGATAGTGATTCTCCTCCTTATGAGGAGATTATGGACAGAATCCGTGCTCTCAAATTGGCTAATTCTTTCACCCTAGACGCCACTTTGCAATTGGCTAGGTTAGCGGCGAAAAATTCTGGGTTTGCTATTGTGGCGCGCAGAGCGCTTTGGTTGAAATCTTGGTCAGCGGATGCGTCTTCCAAGAACAAACTACTTAACATTCCTTTCAAGGGGAAAACGCTGTTTGGCCCTGACTTGAAAGAGATTATCTCTGATATCACTGGGGGTAAGGGCCACGCCCTTCCTCAGGATAGGTCTTTCAAGGCCAAAAATAAACCTAATTTTCGTCCCTTTCGTAGAAACGGACCAGCCCCAAGTGCTACGTCCTCTAAACAAGAGGGTAATACTTCTCAAGCCAAGCCAGCCTGGAGACCAATGCAAGGCTGGAACAAGGGAAAGCAGGCCAAGAAACCTGCCACTGCTACCAAGACAGCATGAAATGTTGGCCCCCGATCCGGGACCGGATCTGGTGGGGGGCAGACTCTCTCTCTTCGCTCAGGCTTGGGCAAGAGATGTTCTGGATCCTTGGGCACTAGAAATAGTCTCCCAAGGTTATCTTCTGGAATTCAAGGGGCTTCCCCCAAGGGGGAGGTTCCACAGGTCTCAATTGTCTTCAGACCACATAAAAAGACAGGCATTCTTACATTGTGTAGAAGACCTGCTAAAAATGGGAGTGATTCATCCTGTTCCATTAGGAGAACAAGGGATGGGGTTCTACTCCAATCTGTTCATAGTTCCCAAAAAAGAGGGAACGTTCAGACCAATCTTAGATCTCAAGATCTTAAACAAGTTGCTCAAGGTTCCATCGTTCAAGATGGAAACCATTCGAACAATTCTTCCTTCCATCCAGGAAGGTCAATTCATGACCACGGTGGATTTAAAGGATGCGTATCTACATATTCCTATCCACAAGGAACATCATCGGTTCCTAAGGTTCGCATTCCTGGACAAGCATTACCAGTTCGTGGCGCTTCCCTTCGGATTAGCCACTGCTCCAAGGATTTTCACAAAGGTACTAGGGTCCCTTCTAGCGGTGCTAAGACCAAGGGGCATTGCAGTAGTACCTTACTTGGACGACATTCTGATTCAAGCGTCGTCCCTTCCTCAAGCAAAGGCTCACACGGACATAGTCCTGGCCTTTCTCAGATCTCACGGATGGAAAGTGAACGTGGAAAAGAGTTCTCTATCTCCGTCGACAAGGGTTCCCTTCTTGGGAACAATTATAGACTCCTTAGAAATGAGGATTTTTCTGACAGAGGCCAGAAAAACAAAACTTCTAAACTCTTGTCGGACACTTCATTCCGTTCCTCTTCCTTCCATAGCGCAGTGCATGGAAGTAATAGGTTTGATGGTAGCGGCAATGGACATAGTTCCTTTTGCGCGCATTCATCTAAGACCATTACAACTGTGCATGCTTTATTGGAGTCTCAACTTAGTTCTTTCAGTTCTTCAGGGGGTTCCGTTTGAACCCTTACATTCCGTTGATATTAAGTTATTATCTTGGAAAGTTTTGTTTTTGGTTGCAATTTCTTCTGCTAGAAGAGTTTCAGAATTATCTGCTCTGCAGTGTTCTCCTCCTTATCTGGTGTTCCATGCAGATAAGGTGGTTTTACGTACTAAACCTGGTTTTCTTCCAAAAGTTGTTTCTAACAAAAACATTAACCAGGAGATAGTCGTGCCTTCTTTGTGTCCGAAACCTGTTTCGAAGAAGGAACGTTTGTTGCACAATTTGGATGTTGTTCGCGCTCTAAAATTCTATTTAGATGCTACAAAGGATTTTAGACAAACATCTTCCTTGTTTGTTGTTTATTCTGGTAAAAGGAGAGGTCAAAAAGCAACTTCTACCTCTCTCTCTTTTTGGATTAAAAGCATCATCAGATTGGCTTACGAGACTGCCGGACGGCAGCCTCCTGAAAGAATCACAGCTCATTCCACTAGGGCTGTGGCTTCCACATGGGCCGTCAAGAACGAGGCTTCTGTTGATCAGATATGTAGGGCAGCGACTTGGTCTTCACTGCACACTTTTACCAAATTTTACAAGTTTGATACTTTTGCTTCTTCTGAGGCTGTTTTTGGGAGAAAGGTTTTGCAAGCCGTGGTGCCTTCCATTTAGGTGACCTGATTTGCTCCCTCCCTTCATCCGTGTCCTAAAGCTTTGGTATTGGTTCCCACAAGTAAGGATGACGCCGTGGACCGGACACACCTATGTTGGAGAAAACAGAATTTATGTTTACCTGATAAATTACTTTCTCCAACGGTGTGTCCGGTCCACGGCCCGCCCTGGTTTTTTAATCAGGTCTGATAATTTATTTTCTTTAACTACAGTCACCACGGTATCATATGGTTTCTCCTATGCAATTATTCCTCCTTAACGTCGGTCGAATGACTGGGGTAGGCGGCGCCTAGGAGGGATCATGTGACCAGCTTTGCTGGGCTCTTTGCCATTTCCTGTTGGGGAAGAGAATATCCCACAAGTAAGGATGACGCCGTGGACCGGACACACCGTTGGAGAAAGTAATTTATCAGGTAAACATAAATTCTGTTTTTTACACAGAACTTACTCTGCTGAGCTGAGGGAATTGTGAGGTAAAATATCTTCCTTTATTACTTAGAGATGGTCAGGTTACAGTTATACTGCATCAGTTTCAAGTGATTTAGCATATGAGTACATGAAACCTAATATTTTTTTTTCATGATTCAAATACCGAATACAATATTAAACATTCCAATTTATGTCTAATATCTAATTTGCTTCATTAGATATCCTTTTTTCAAGAAATAGTAATGCACATGGGTGAGCCAATCACACAATCAGCATATTTAGAGATGCTTTTCAACAAATTATATCAAGAGAATGACTCCAATTTAGATTCTAGAAGTACATTGGAAAGTTGTTTAAAATTGCATGCTCTTTCTAAATCATGAAATAATAAATGTTGGTTTCATGTTCCTTTAAGGCACACAGGCTACATTGCTATACATATTTAATCTCAGTTCTGTTGTGACAGCCATTACATTTAATCTTATTGTTTTTGTTTTTTCCACAACATTTAGAGAAGGAAGAAAATTGTTTAAGATAAGAACTTTAGCCCCTCAATTTCCTTTAATCTGTTGTTTGAAATCAAGGTGCAAGGTAGAGGGACGATTTTGTTAGCTTCTTTATTCAAGGTATAGATTGAAGGGCAATAATAAAAGTCTGTCATGTGTGAATTTTTTTTTTATTTTTTTTTTTTAACTGTGAAACAAATGTGTGTATATATATATATATATATATTTTTTTTTTTTTAAAGATTTTTATTGAGGTTAAACTTTCACATACATATACATCAAGAATGACTTGGAATACGAAAAACAGCAATACAATGATAGCATGCCATAATGAACTAGGAAAAACACAATGCACATACATATAACAACAGATATGATTCCATGAAAAATACCTCATTTTTACTATATATAAGTCCCTTTATATGTAAAGTCTAAATAACAATCAACAATTATTTCCCCTTTTTTGAAAAGAAAACAGCCACTCTTGGACTGTAAACCATTTAATAAAATTAAGTAGGAAGAAGTGTAAGGGAAAGGGGATGAGAAAGGAGGGTCTCTTATGGGTCCATTAGTAAATGTTACCCAATATGTGGGTATGGGAATCCTCATGGAGAAAGCTAGTTGCATAAGAGATGTAGAACTTTGCCTAGTCTAGCATATACTGTAGATATAAAGTTAGCAATGAGCTCTGGAGCTACAAGTTATTGGCGAAAGAGCTGGGTAACAGGCCATTTGTGAGGGCATAAGGGATAGGTAGTATTAAGGAATATATAAACTTCCTTAACCATATATAGACACAGTAGAGATCCTGAATGAGCTAAAAAGCCTTTGAGGTGACTGGATAGAATGGTTCCTTTTAGCGTAACAGATCTATGCACCAGTCTAGGAACAGCGTGAGCACAGTGAGTGACGAACATCGTGGCACATATTCCTGAAGGTGATGCGCTATGAATAAATTCAGGTTACTGCCCAGTATAAAATGCCAACGCCTATCAGCCTAGTAGAACACACGCTAAACATATATAAACCATGATTATAGAGCCTCAACGCATTCTTTATGTGTATGCGGTTATTGTACGGGCTAGTCATGAACATATAGTCTGCTTCTTCAGTGGGAGTATATAGAATAAATTATCTAAGCCTGTAAAAATGTATCCCAAAGTACTGAATTGCTATCCTAGGGGGTTATACATATATATTAAGACCAATAGACATTTAGACTGTTTATACCAGACTACAAAGGACATTCTTAGATGTAAACGGAGTACACAAGTCCCCAAATCAAGCCTGAAGGCCGTTAATAATGATTAATAGTCCAGGTCTCACAAATCGGGGGGTTGGAGGGAAGTAGTTGTATTTACCCAGTACCTGGTTTTGAAGCATCAATATTGTCCCTGAGTTGTAGGCAGTGTGTCCATTAATCTAAATTTTCAGACCTTAACGTCCTCATGTGTGGCACTATTACCCATAGAGATGCTGGTAGGGGACAGTCCTGGTGTGGGTAGCGCTTCATCATGGGCATCTGTCTTTCAACCCACTCCTGATGGCTCGCTATGAGAGGCTGTTATAGGGGCGTTAAGTCCAGGGTTAAGCGAGTGGCTGACCAAATGGCCCGGCCTAAACAAATATTCAGATCTCTTGTGCATCTCATACGCAAGGCTGGCTTCCGTTACACCATCTATCTTCACATAACTGATCCAAGTCAGGTCTCCCAGTTCTTCTCCAGACGGGCCGCACAGTATAACACCGCACTTCACCTCTAGCTCCTGAGCTTTTCTCAGCTCATCATCTCTATCCGGAACCCCCACGGGCAGCGCATCTGACATCAATACCTGTAAGCACTATGCACTCCGGGTCTGTGAGTCTCTTTTCCAGCCGCAACCCGGTCAGGGGTTCTGATGTCGGATCCACTAGCTCACACTCGTCGGTGCTTCCCCACGCTGCCTTCAGATGGGTTGCCATGCGGGCAAAGCAGTCACATAGCATAAGGTCTAAGATAGTTAGCAGGGAATGCTCTGTAGGCGTCATTTTGTAGATAGCTAAGTAGGAGTTACTGCTTGTATTGATTGCTAGACAATGTGCAGCATATACATCCGATTCTCTGGTAGGATATATAGTCTTATTTTCTCCAACATAGGTGTGTCCGGTCCACGGCGTCATCCTTACTTGTGGGATATTCTCTTCCCCAACAGGAAATGGCAAAGAGCCCAGCAAAGCTGGTCACATGATCCCTCCTAGGCTCCGCCTACCCCAGTCATTCTCTTTGCCGTTGTACAGGCAACATCTCCACGGAGATGGCTTAGAGTTTTTTAGTGTTTAACTGTAGTTTTTATTATTCAATCAAGAGTTTGTTATTTTAAAATAGTGCTGGTATGTACTATTTACTCAGAAACAGAAAAGAGATGAAGATTTCTGTTTGTATGAGGAAAATGATTTTAGCAACCGTTACTAAAATCCATGGCTGTTCCACACAGGACTGTTGAGAGGAATTAACTTCAGTTGGGGGAACAGTGAGCAGTCTCTTGCTGCTTGAGGCATGACACATTCTAACAAGACGATGTAATGCTGGAAGCTGTCATTTTCCCTATGGGATCCGGTAAGCCATGTTTATTAAGATAGTAAATAAGGGCTTCACAAGGGCTTATTAAGACTGTAGACTTTTTCTGGGCTAAATCGATTCGTTATTAACACATATTTAGCCTTGAGGAATCATTTAATCTGGGTATTTTGATAAGATTATATCGGCAGGCACTTTTTTAGACACCTTATTCTTTAGGGGCTTTCCCAAATCATAGGCAGAGTCTCATTTTCGCGCCGGTGTTGCGCACTTGTTTTTGGGAGGCATGGCATGCAGTCGCATGTGTGAGGAGCTCTGATACATAGAAAAGACTTTCTGGAGGCGTCATTTGGTATCGTATTCCCCTTTGGGCTTGGTTGGGTCTCAGCAAAGCAGATACCAGGGACTGTAAAGGGGTTAAAGTTAAAAACGGCTCCGGTTCCGTTATTTTAAGGGTTAAAGCTTCCAAATTTGGTGTGCAATACTTTTAAGGCTTTAAGACACTGTGGTGAAATTTTGGTGAATTTTGAACAATTCCTTCATATTTTTTCGCAATTGCAGTAATAAAGTGTGTTTAGTTTAAAATTTAAAGTGACAGTAACGGTTTTATTTTAAAACGTTTTTTGTACTTTGTTATCAAGTTTATGCCTGTTTAACATGTCTGAACTACCAGATAGACTGTGTTCTGAATGTGGGGAAGCCAGAGTTCCTTCTCATTTAAATAAATGTGATTTATGTGACAATGACAATGATGCCCAAGATGATTCCTCAAGTGAGGGGAGTAAGCATGGTACTGCATCATTCCCTCCTTCGTCTACACGAGTCTTGCCCACTCAGGAGACCCCTAGTACATCTAGCGCGCCAATACTCCTTACTATGCAACAATTAACGGCTGTAATGGATAATTCTGTCAAAAACATTTTAGCCAAAATGCACACTTATCAGCGTAAGCGCGACTGCTCTGTTTTAGATACTGAAGAGCATGACGACGCTGATAATAATGGTTCTGAAGGGCCCCTAAACCAGTCTGATGGGGCCAGGGAGGTTTTGTCTGAGGGAGAAATTACAGATTCAGGGAACATTTCTCAACAAGCTGAACCTGATGTGATTACGTTTAAATTTAAGTTGGAACATCTCCGCGCTCTGCTTAAGGAGGTATTATCCACTCTGGATGATTGCGACAATTTGGTCATCCCAGAGAAGCTATGTAAAATGGACAAGTTCCTAGAGGTCCCGGGGCTCCCAGAAGCTTTTCCTATACCCAAGCGGGTGGCGGACATTGTAAATAAAGAATGGGAAAGGCCCGGTATTCCTTTCGTCCCTCCCCCCATATTTAAAAAATTGTTTCCTATGGTCGACCCCAGAAAGGACTTATGGCAGACAGTCCCCAAGGTCGAGGGAGCGGTTTCCACTTTAAACAAACGCACCACTATACCCATAGAAAATAGTTGTGCTTTCAAAGATCCTATGGATAAAAAATTAGAAGGTTTACTTAAAAAAATGTTTGTTCAGCAGGGTTACCTTCTACAACCAATTTCATGCATTGTTCCTGTCGCTACAGCCGCATGTTTCTGGTTCGATGAGCTGGTAAAGGCGGTCGATAGTGATTCTCCTCCTTATGAGGAGATTATGGACAGAATCAATGCTCTCAAATTCTTTCACCCTAGACGCCACTTTGCAATTGGCTAGGTTAGCGGCTAAGAATTCTGGGTTTGCTATTGTGGCGCGCAGAGCGCTTTGGTTGAAATCTTGGTCAGCTGATGCGTCTTCCAAGAACAAGCTACTTAACATTCCTTTCAAGGGGAAAACGCTGTTTGGCCCTGACTTGAAAGAGATTATCTCTGATATCACTGGGGGTAAGGGCCATGCCCTTCCTCAGGATCGGCCTTTCAAGGCCAAAAATAAACCTAATTTTCGTCCCTTTCGTAGAAACGGACCAGCCCAAAGTGCTACGTCCTCTAAGCAAGAGGGTAATACTTCTCAAGCCAAGCAAGCTTGGAGACCAATGCAAGGCTGGAACAAGGGAAAGCAGGCCAAGAAACCTGCCACTGCTACCAAGACAGCATGAAATGTTGGCCCCCGATCCGGGACCGGATCTGGTGGGGGGCAGACTCTCTCTCTTCGCTCAGGCTTGGGCAAGAGATGTTCTGGATCCTTGGACACTAGAAATAGTCTCCCAAGGTTATCTTCTGGAATTCAAGGGGCTTCCCCCAAGGGGGAGGTTCCACAGGTCTCAGTTGTCTTCAGACCACATAAAAAGACAGGCATTCTTACATTGTGTAGAAGACCTGTTAACAATGGGAGTGATTCATCCTGTTCCATTAGGAGAACAAGGGATGGGGTTCTACTCCAATCTGTTCATAGTTCCCAAAAAAGAGGGAACGTTCAGACCAATCTTAGATCTCAAGATCTTAAACAAGTTTCTCAAGGTTCCATCGTTCAAGATGGAAACCATTCGAACAATTCTTCCTTCCATCCAGGAAGGTCAATTCATGACCACGGTGGATTTAAAGGATGCGTATCTACATATTCCTATCCACAAGGAACATCATCGGTTCCTAAGGTTCGCATTCCTGGACAAGCATTACCAGTTCGTGGCGCTTCCTTTCGGATTAGCCACTGCTCCAAGGATTTTCACAAAGGTACTAGGGTCCCTTCTAGCTGTGCTAAGACCAAGGGGCATTGCTGTAGTACCTTACTTGGACGACATTCTGATTCAAGCGTCGTCCCTTCCTCAAGCAAAGGCTCACACGGACATCGTCCTGGCCTTTCTCAGATCTCACGGATGGAAAGTGAACGTGGAAAAGAGTTCTCTATCTCCGTCGACAAGGGTTCCCTTCTTGGGAACAATAATAGACTCCTTAGAAATGAGGATTTTTCTGACAGAGGCCAGAAAAACAAGACTTCTAGACTCTTGTCGGGTACTTCATTCCGTTCCTCTTCCTTCCATAGCGCAGTGCATGGAAGTGATAGGTTTGATGGTAGCGGCAATGGACATAGTTCCTTTTGCGCGCATTCATCTAAGACCATTACAACTGTGCATGCTCAGTCAGTGGAATGGGGACTATACAGACTTGTCTCCGAGGATACAAGTAAATCAGAGGACCAGAGACTCACTCCGTTGGTGGCTGTCCCTGGACAACCTGTCACAAGGGATGACCTTCCGCAGACCAGAGTGGGTCATTGTCACGACCGACGCCAGTCTGATGGGCTGGGGCGCGGTCTGGGGATCCCTGAAAGCTCAGGGTCTTTGGTCTCGGGAAGAATCTCTTCTACCGATAAATATTCTGGAACTGAGAGCGATATTCAATGCTCTCAAGGCTTGGCCTCAGCTAGCGAGGGCCAAGTTCATACGGTTTCAATCAGACAACATGACAACTGTTGCGTACATCAACCATCAGGGGGGAACAAGGAGTTCCCTGGCGATGGAAGAAGTGACCAAAATCATTCAATGGGCGGAGTCTCACTCCTGCCACCTGTCTGCAATCCACATCCCAGGAGTGGAAAATTGGGAAGCGGATTTTCTGAGTCGTCAGACATTGCATCCGGGGGAGTGGGAACTCCATCCGGAAATCTTTGTCCAAATCACTCAACTGTGGGGCATTCCAGACATGGATCTGATGGCCTCTCGTCAGAACTTCAAAGTTCCTTGCTACGGGTCCAGATCCAGGGATCCCAAGGCGGCTCTAGTGGATGCACTAGTAGCACCTTGGACCTTCAAACTAGCTTATGTATTCCCGCCGTTTCCTCTCATCCCCAGGCTGGTAGCCAGGATCAATCAGGAGAGGGCGTCGGTGATCTTGATAGCTCCTGCGTGGCCACGCAGGACTTGGTATGCAGATCTGGTGAATATGTCATCGGCTCCACCATGGAAGCTACCTTTGAGACGAGACCTTCTTGTTCAAGGTCCGTTCGAACATCCGAATCTGGTCTCACTCCAGCTGACTGCTTGGAGATTGAACGCTTGATCTTATCGAAGTGAGGGTTCTCAGATTCTGTTATCGATACTCTTGTTCAGGCCAGAAAGCCTGTAACTAGAAAGATTTACCACAAAATTTGGAAAAAATATATCTGTTGGTGTGAATCTAAAGGATTCCCTTGGGACAAGGTTAAGATTCCTAAGATTCTATCCTTCCTTCAAGAAGGATTGGAAAAAGGATTATCTGCAAGTTCCCTGAAGGGACAGATTTCTGCCTTGTCTGTGTTACTTCACAAAAAGCTGGCAGCTGTGCCAGATGTTCAAGCCTTTGTTCAGGCTCTGGTTAGAATCAAGCCTGTTTACAAACCTTTGACTCCTCCTTGGAGTCTCAACTTAGTTCTTTCAGTTCTTCAGGGGGTTCCGTTTGAACCCTTACATTCCGTTGATATTAAGTTATTATCTTGGAAAGTTTTGTTTTTGGTTGCAATTTCTTCTGCTAGAAGAGTTTCAGAATTATCTGCTCTGCAGTGTTCTCCTCCTTATCTGGTGTTCCATGCAGATAAGGTGGTTTTACGTACTAAACCTGGTTTTCTTCCAAAAGTTGTTTCTAACAAAAACATTAACCAGGAGATTATCGTACCTTCTCTGTGCCCGAAACCAGTTTCAAAGAAGGAACGTTTGTTGCACAATTTGGATGTTGTTCGCGCTCTAAAATTCTATTTAGACGCTACAAAGGATTTTAGACAAACATCTTCCTTGTTTGTTGTTTATTCCGGTAAAAGGAGAGGTCAAAAAGCAACTTCTACCTCTCTCTCTTTTTGGATTAAAAGCATCATCAGATTGGCTTACGAGACTGCCGGACGGCAGCCTCCCGAAAGAATCACAGCTCATTCCACTAGGGCTGTGGCTTCCACATGGGCCTTCAAGAACGAGGCTTCTGTTGATCAGATATGTAGGGCAGCGACTTGGTCTTCACTGCACACTTTTACCAAATTTTACAAGTTTGATACTTTTGCTTCTTCTGAGGCTATTTTTGGGAGAAAGGTTTTGCAAGCCGTGGTGCCTTCCATCTAGGTGACCTGATTTGCTCCCTCCCATCATCCGTGTCCTAAAGCTTTGGTATTGGTTCCCACAAGTAAGGATGACGCCGTGGACCGGACACACCTATGTTGGAGAAAACAGAATTTATGTTTACCTGATAAATTACTTTCTCCAACGGTGTGTCCGGTCCACGGCCCGCCCTGGTTTTTTAATCAGGTCTGATAATTTATTTTCTTTAACTACAGTCACCACGGTATCATATGGTTTCTCCTATGCAAATATTCCTCCTTAACGTCGGTCGAATGACTGGGGTAGGCGGAGCCTAGGAGGGATCATGTGACCAGCTTTGCTGGGCTCTTTGCCATTTCCTGTTGGGGAAGAGAATATCCCACAAGTAAGGATGACGCCGTGGACCGGACACACCGTTGGAGAAAGTAATTTATCAGGTAAACATAAATTCTGTTATTTGTAGCAGCCCTTTTCACTGCTTATAACCCAGGATCTTTTCAGACTTGGGGGTATAATATGCGGCAGCCCTAGCAGTACAAGTGAACCGGACCACAAGGCAGGTCTCTCCGCCACATGATCAGTCACTGCACGGCTTAGCTGAAGAACATAGGAAGGACAATTTTCGAGGTATGGGCCCAACAAACTCTCCTGGAAATTCCCAGGGCACTTCAACTTAGAATCCAATATAGTTGGGAAGTTTAAAAAGAAGAAGTAAGTTTCAAAAGTTCAGTCAAAGTCCGGAGCTCCTCTCAAACACGACCTTCCGCCGCAGCTGTAGGCTCCGCCCCCCATGTGAAATGATTTTATTATTAAACTGTTCCTTATACAACCTTTATTTGTAAAAAAAAAATTAAATGAGGTCCAGATAAGTAATACACTTCTGCTGTAAAGCTAAAAAAAAGTCCTGTGATTGCTGGCTACACACATATGCCATCCTGATTGGCTCAGTGCTGTACTCGGCTCAGGATCATTGCAGGTCAGGAGCTAACTTTTACTGTATGTGGTTAAACACACAACTCCCCACAACCAATAGTGCAAAATGAAAATGTTCTAATCTATTAGCATATTTTATTATTGCTCTTTATGTCCCTTTACTTAATTATTACATTTAGTATGAGGATCTCTGCCTTTGTCACTGCAATTTAGGGTAAAAAAAAAAAAAAAACATAACTCCTGCTGTCCGCTTTTATTATACTTTGTAAAATTTTTATAATGGTTATATCTTCACCCTTACATGGGTTATGAGTTCTGCTGAGCTTCCTTACTGTATCTCAGTTAACAACACAACGAGAATATAACTAGCTGCCACATCCACATTCTGCAATGAAAACTAGCACTGAGATACTTTGACAGATTATTGGATCAAAAAGAGCAACCAGGAGCTTCCATTGAAAAAGTCTGTTTGGGGAATACCTTTGCTGGAATCTGCAAAATAGTTAACACGACAGTACACTGTAAAATAGATTTTCCCTTAAAGTATTTTTAAAGACTTGTTATACCAGCTGCAGAATATAAAATGTATGAGAAATTGCATTTTCAGCTTTATTTGTGTATATGAATTAGCTGGTTTTGTGTTTTTAAACCACAACCTATAACAATGGGTTGAGCTTCAGGTGATATCAGATCTCATTATGTTATCCCTTTGTGTACACAGATTTGTTTCCTTATCTTATATTTGTCTGGAAAACCAAAGCTCAATACTTAGAGAGAACAATGGAAAATTAAGGTTTTATTAACTATCCGGCACCCCACTGGGAGTGTAATATCTTCTGCTGGCTGTAATTACATAGGCTTGTCAATAGCCTGAATGTAAGACCAGAAACTTTCAGTATAGGTGGGGATACCACAGGCTAAATCGGCTTTTTCAAATGCCAAAGTAATTGTAAATTAGCTACTTGTAAACCATAAGAATAAGGATATAGCGCTAAAGAATATGTATGATAAAATAGGACCCTCTGGGGGCGCAGCCGGCCAGCGTGAGACATGGCCGCACTTTAATGTGAGCTCCGCTTTGCAATTGCCCTAAATCGCTCCTGCAGGGACCTTTTGGAGCTACTGGAAAGCGAGTTAACTAATACCCACTCTGGTACAGATGGAGGTCTGACCGAACGCGGGCTTTGCTGGAATAGCCCGATACAACACGCAACTCCGGTCCTGAGGCCTGAGTAACGGCCGCCATCTTAGGGGCCTGAGGCTAAAGTTTGGTATGTGATCTGCACCGGAGTACCGAAGACGAAGCAACTGATGACCTAGAAGTCTGCAGGTTTCACATGGGGTATTGAACTAAATACTGACAGGTACTTTTATAGCGTGTTGCACGCTAATATTTAAAACCCCTGACATAACTGCTGTTTTTCACAGTACACGTGCTGCACAGCTTTCCGGAGCTTAAATGAAATAAAATCTACTTGTTCTGGGGACTGATTCAATTTGGAGCAATGGCCACATAACCAAACAATATCTATAATATCTGACAAACACAGATAGGAAGCAGGTCATAAAGGGAATATGCAGAGGTCTCTATAAAAACAAAGCCTTTTATTTTTTATAACTGCAAAAGAGTCATATCGCCATACCCTGCATGGCTGTGCCTTTCTACACAAATACATATGCAAAGTGGTTCTGTTTGGATTGCTGCGCTATTGCCGGTTAAACTAACCACAACTCAAAGTCAGTGAAGGAGAAGTATATAATTGAAGCATTTTTATTACCGCAAGCCTTGGGGGCAAATTTGGATGCACAGTTAGAAGAGTGAAGGGGGATACTGTGTACAAAGATATCACCAGCGACCCACTACACCAGCCACAATGTCCCCTAAGAGAGTTGCAAAACAAGGCAACGATGTCAAAAAACCTGTTTCTTCCCGCAACTCAGTAAGCTCCTTTTTTAGATCTACTGAATCCCCCCAGCCTATTCTATCAGACCCTATCACCCCACGGAGGTCTGAGATGTCGCCCTCCGAAACTGAAGATAGCGACTTGGAAGAATCTGTGCACCTAACTAAGTCCTTTTTGACCACTATACCATCTAAAAGTGATTTGGACAATATAGTTGTCAAGGTTAGAGATTGCATTAAAGAAGAACTAGCCACTTTGAGAAAAGATATGACGGAAATCGGCAACAGGGTGGAAGCCCTGGAAGAAGATAATGAGTTCAATCGGCAAGAAATCTCTGACTTGAAGACCACAGCTCAAGTACATGACTCACTATTCACGCAATTGCAGGACAAGTTAGAGGACCTGGAGAACAGGAAGCGACGCCAAAATCTCAGAATTAGGGGAATTCCAGAAACAATTCTGCCAAACACGATCCCTGAATTCCTTAAAGGCCTCTTCTCATCTATTCTAGGATCTTCTTCTACAGCAGACCTATCAATGGATAGGGCCCATAGGGCACTCAGACCAAGACCCTCAGATCAAGCTCCTCCAAGAGATGTTGTACTCAAACTGACCCATTATCAAACGAAAGAGGACATCTTGAAAACTTTCAAAATTGCCACTTGCAAATATTCACAGATCTTGCACCACGCACCCTACAGCGACGGAGAGAATACCAACTCTTAACAGCATTACTTAGGGGACGGGGGATCCCTTACCGTTGGGGCTTTCCTTGTTCTCTTAATGTTTCCCACAAAGGTAATAGACACACCTGCAAGTCTCTGGATGAAATACCAGATCTTTGCAGGGTCTTGGGGATTGACCCTCCCCACCGAGCAACAGTAAGGGATGGCGAAGAAAGGAGTGGAGAGGCGAGATCTGAAAGACCTCCTAAAGCTATGTGGAAGCAGCAAAAGCCTAAAAAAGCGAAGAAATCCCAGGACTCCTTGCTTACAGACGGCAAGGGATGATCCAGGAGAAGCTAAACGGGTGAGATAATTCCTTGTCTTGTCATATTATGATTCTTCTTTAAATGATTGCTTCTTTACTACCTTCTGAACTTTTTCAGTGAAGAGACTGAACACTTTATAACAATGACTTTGAAGCCGCTCAGGGCTGAAAGCCTTCAGAAGCAATAATGTTCCTGTAATTATTTATCTATCTATATATATGTTTTAAATAAGGGCAAGCTATTCTACCCCTACGTAGTGACATACAATGTCACGTTATTTGTTTTGGTTGAGTTTATTATTGTTGTTTATGTTTAAATGCAATCTATATGCTCTTAACAAATGTATGCTACAGGACTTTTGTACACTAAATTGGCACAGACCTGGCAGTTATATGCCGAGAATTGACGATCAGATATACACTGACCTAGAGAAAGAGACATGACGAGCCCCAAGCCAATTATTTTCATGACACAAAATGTAAAGGGCTTTAATGTACCCCATAAGAGACGTATGGCATTTAGTGATATTACACATAAGCAGGTAGAGGTGTTATTCTTGCAAGAGACACATTACCTAGAGGGACAAGAGCCTACATTTTTCACATCTATCTATACCAGTCACTACCACAGTAGTCACCCAACAAAGAAGATTTCAGGAGTTAGTATTTTACTCCACAGATCACTACAGTTTCATGTCCAACAGGTGGATAGGGATAATGAGGGGAGGTATTTAGCACTCATGGGCCTGCTGTATGGGAAGCCAATTATTTTGGTAAATGTCTACGCCCCCAAATACGCACCAGGCATCCTTCTTTCGTAAAATATCTAACAATATCATGGCTTTTTGTAAGGGTTCCCTCATCATTGGGACTGACTTAAATACACCCCTAGACCCGGGGTTATATACCTCCAACGCACAATCACAATTGTCGAGGAAGTCACTTAGATCTATCAAAGAAGACTTGACACTATTGGGGACCCATGATGTCTGGCGAGTTCAACATCCATCAATTAGGAATTTTACCTTCTACTCCGCACCACAGAACACTCACTCTCGCATAGACTACATTTTTATAGATCATTGCACTATTAGTTCTGTATTATCTACTGATATTGTCCCCACTAGTTGGTCTGATCATTCAGCCGTAATCTGTAGGGTGCAGTGGTCCACCCTCCCTTTTAAACCATTTCATTGGCGCTTTGATGACACCATATTAAAAGAAGACTTATTGTCAAAACAGGTAGAAAACTCCATTAGGGAATATTTCGAACATAATAACACACCAGACATAGATCCATTCACCTTGTGGGAGGCACATAAATGTGTTCTAAGGGGAGAGATGATAAAGCTCAGGTCCTCACAGGGTAAAGCTCACAGACAGCAGCAAACAGACCTTACTGCGACATACCAACATACTGGCAACTTATATAAATGCAATCCACAAGATGACTCTTTAAAACATCAACATGAACTGGCCAGACAGAAACTCACGAAATTCCTTCACCATTCGGCCCAAAAGCAGGCACTGAAAATGCGACAGAAATTCTTTATAGAGAGCAATAAGCCTGGTAGACTCTTAGCTAGAGCACTTAAAACTAAGCAGTCGATACATTACATCCCCATGTTGCGAGATCCCCCCAATACACCCACGGTGGAAACCCAGAAAATAGCAGAGATATTTAGAAGATACTACACAGCTCTATATAATTTGACACCTCATAGACACAAGACAGCACATCAATTACAATGTCAGCGATACTAGACACTATAAAACTCTCTAGTGTACCCAGAGAGGAGTTAGAAGCCCTCGACTCAGCTATCACAGCTGAAGAGATAGGAAATGCCATACACTCACTTAAGCAAGGGAAAAGTCCCGGCCCGGATGGCCTCATTAGTGGTTATTATAAAAAATTTAAACATCTCCTCTTGCCTCACTTGCTCACAGTCTTTAATGGTATTGATGGGACACATGATCTACCCCCTTCTATGCTTGAAGCTATCATTACGGTGTTACCGAAACCGGGCAAAGACCCGACGATCCCATCAAACTACCGCCCAATCTCGCTATTGAACGTTGACGTAAAAATTTATACAAAAATATTGGCCACAAGAATTAATAAAATTTTACCCACACTGATCCACCCGGACCAGGTGGGCTTTGTGCCGTGGAGAGAAGCCAAAGACAACACAGTAAAAGTCCTTCATCTAATACAGTACGCAACCACACATGACATACCCTTGGTACTATTATCGACTGACGCTAAAAAAGCCTTTGACAGACTCGACTGGACCTTTCTTAGACTCACCCTACAGAAATTTGGATTCCCCGACAGTTTCATACAGAAAATATTGACACTTTACACCAAACCCACGGCTAAAATTAAGGTTAACGGTGCATTATCTAGCCCTTTTTGCATTTCAAATGGCACCAGACAAGGGTGCCCCCTATCACCCTTGCTATTTGTACTTTCAATGGAAATACTTGCCACTAAACTACGGGACAACCCTGACATAACTGGACTTCTTGTAAACAATACACACCACAAATTGGCACTTTATGCCGACGACCTACTACTGACACTGACTGACCCGACCTTATCTCTCTCTGCGGCACAGAGCAATTTAGAAGAATTTGGCTTATGTTCTAACTACTTAGTTAACAAAACTAAATCTGAATAGCTCCCCATCAATCTAACTGTAGCAGAGATCCATACACTTAGTACACAGGTCCCATACACGATACAGAAGTCTTCATTGAAATATCTAGGCATCAATCTCGCAACTAACGTACAGCGGCTGTATGAACTTAATTATGAGCCACACCTAGCCACCGTCACCAAAGACACATCAGAGTGGCTAAATAAAAATATCTCCTGGCTGGGTAGGATAGGGGTGCCCAAAATGACCATTCTCCCTAAGATCTTATACGTATTTCAAGCACTTCCCATACCATTGTCTGATGCCTACCTTAGTAAGCTACAATCAGTGATGAATTCATACATTTGGAGGAAGAGACCTCCCAGAATAGCCAGGTCCACTCTTTTCCTATCCAAAAAATATGGAGGTCTAGGGGTCCCAGACCTGATCAGATACCGAACAGCGGTCTTTTTGCGCAGAATTGTTGATTGGTGCACACTCACACTGGATCATGACAAAACATGGATGACGTTAGAACATGACTTGACTAGACAGGCCCAGCTAGGCGTATATTGTTGGCAACCTAGGGGGAACTACCCGGCCATAATAAAAAATTATCCTATAATTAGGGAG
Source organism: Bombina bombina (assembly GCF_027579735.1). Taxonomy (NCBI): domain Eukaryota; kingdom Metazoa; phylum Chordata; class Amphibia; order Anura; family Bombinatoridae; genus Bombina; species Bombina bombina. The sequence goes on from NC_069504.1 coordinate 522,180,077, forward strand.
ACGTTTGATGTTTGGACTAAGGTCCTAACTACATATCCGCATCTATCAACAGTCCCATCTCCTTTGACAACGGTATTAGCCAACCCTGACTTTATAAGTGGTATGTTGGTTACACCCAAAATACAATGCCGTTTGGACAAATTTCTCCCGCTCTACACACTACTTGACTCAAACAGACTGATGCCCAGACAGCAACTTTCGGAGCTGGGAATCACACATTTCACTAACTGGTTCGGATATTTGCAACTTCGGCACTTTGTACACACGCAAAAGCTGAGGCACCTGACCACTAGGGAACGTTCCCCGTTAGAAAGATTATGCACCCTAGACTCACCCCCATTGCACGCTATCTCCACCTTATATCAATTATTAATCACACCCTCTGAGTTCAAACAAACCTCGACCATCCTATCCTGGCATAAAGAACTCCCCTACACACTTTCAGAAGACGAATGGTACTCTATATTTGCGCATGCCAGCAAGTCTGCACATTCGGCCTCATTACTAGAAACTAACTATAAATTTTTACTACGTTGGTATCTCACCCCCCATATGTTAAAACACATCTTCCCGACGGCATTGGACAGATGCTGGAGGAAATGCTCAGGAGAAGGCACGCCTTACCATATCTGGTGGGAATGCCCTAAAATTCAGAGCTCTTGGACAGAAGTAAATCAGGAGATGAGCAAAATGTTAAATCGTGACCTTTCTCTAGACACTTTAGTATACCTGTTCCACGTTCTGCCTAAACTCCCATTTAAACACTATACATCCCTTCTTCAATTAGCCATATGCAGCGCTAAACAAATAGTACCTAGACTATGGAAATCTGTAGCCACACCCACATTGCAGATGTGGAAATCACAAATGGAGATAAATCTGTCACTAGAGAGGTATTATTACTACACTACAGGTAGACTGGATTTCTATGCTGAAATGATGTTCTTCTGGGAATCTTATTACTGCCCCAGACAGAGATTAAACCCCCTTAGAGCTGCTACCTAGGCTTCCATGGTTGAGACATCCAGCGTGGAATCAGTTGGAGAGAGATTGCCTACCACTACCAAAATGGGAAGAGACAACGCTCCCCGATAGGGACACAAATACCCCCCCTCTAGCCTTGTTTGCTTTGACCTGGGATGACGAGACCAACTAAATAAATATGAGGTGGTATTATTGACGTGGTAATCTAGATTGAGTGTAACAGATTTGGTCCTTCTGACCTTGGAAATGGAACACATGGCCTGGTTTTATAGATCCTTAAGAAGCAGGTGGGAGGGAACTGTTGCACTGAACCGAAGTTTGCATATATTTGGTGTTACTGCTGACCGGAAGCGGTGTGTGTGTCGGCTGATCCCTCTTTATGAGAGGGCTCTATTAAAGTGCCGCAGAAGTCATTGCACAAAGGGTTATGTCTGTCAAAGTCTTATGTATTACTGAAGTCCTGTCGCTTTTATACTTTTATATTGTTGTATTGCATTGTTTATTGTATTGTAAAATTTGACATAAATAAAAGATTAAACAAAATAGGACCCTCTCTGTATCCAGTTACTGCAGCTACCTACATTACATGTAAGAGATGGTCAAGTTATTTATTTGCAGTGGCTCTTTGGAGGTCTTTTATTTTTGGAGCACAAGGTACTTCTTGTTACATTGTAAACTTCCTCCATACCTAAAACCTTAAAACATGGGCCGTCTTTACAACATGCAACCTGTAGGTTTACAGCGCAAATACCAAAACTAGATATAAAGCAGTAGTCTAAAAATAAGAAATTTCCCTAAAAATGTATCTAGTAAAAACTATTACTAGAAACTACTACTGTGCTGTTAAAAAAACTGTTTAATATATGTAGGACCTGACTGAGAAATATAACTGAATTATATGATACAAATATTTAATCATTCGTTACATATAAACAAGGTTTCCACATAAAACAACAATATTACATTGTGCTGATTTTCAGACTCTTAACCAAGCCCCAAAGTATCAGATGTACACACGCGTTTACAGACTCCTGCTGACTCTCGTTTGTGTAATGGGTCTTTTCATATGTAGGGAGGGGGGGGGTGTCTGATCTTCTTGCTTTCCTGGCCCCTTTCAGTGGGTGTCCCAGTCTATCCTCATCAACAGTGCTAAACTAAGTAAGTTTTTAAAAGGTTTTATACTGAATTTTTCATTCAGTACCTGTGCATATTTTTCTTTATAGTAAAGTACATGTAGGTTTATGAAAATTACTGTATACTGTCCCTTTAAAGGGACACTGAACCCAAATTTTTTCTTTTGTGATTCAGATAGAGCATACAATTTTAAACAACTTTCTAATTTACTCCTATTATCAATTTTTCTTCGTTCTCTTGCTTTCTTTATTTGAAAAAGAAGGCATCTAAGCTATTTTTTTGGTTCAGACCATGGAAAGCACTTGTTTATTAGTAGGTGAATTTACCCACCAATCAGCAAGAACAACACAGTGTGTTCACCAAAAATGGACCGGCATCTAAACTTACATTCTTGCATTTCAAATAAAGATACCAAGAGAATGAAAAGAATTTGATAATAGGAGTAAATGAGAAAGTGTATTAAAATTGCATGCTCTAACTGAATCACGATAGGAAATAAAATTGTGTTCAGTGTCCCTTTAAGCATGTAGATGTTTATGGGCTTGCAGTAGTATATGCTCATGTGACAGATAAAGTGTCAGGGAATGTTATATCAGCTTCTGTATGTATAGGATGTCAGATATATATATATATATTGTGTCTTTTTTTAACCTACAATTTTCTGCAATTTAGAGAGAGAAATACAATAATATAACTTCATAATTATTTCTTTGTAGCTAAAGTTACACTGAGCCAGGGAAAAATAACTTTGGGCAAACTAAATGGAAATTGTTTAGTGTATTTTATTTTGTTTATAATAAAAGATTAGTACTCCAGTTCTAGTAAATCACTACAAACATTTTATTATTCTGCAGCACCCCCCAAAAAACAAAAAAGAAAGAAAACACAGTATCAATTATTTCTCTACTTCTCACGGTTAAGAAACACTGATCTAGACCAACAACAGTATCACAGATTTTCCTTTGGAAATTTTTTTATTTTGCTTTCTTAAATGGATATTAAAAACATTTTTTTTCTTAATAATTTAATTGGCTAAATGTAGCCACCAATCAGCAAGCGCTTACCCAGGGTGCTGAACAAAAAATGGTCCGTCTCCTAAGCTTTTTCAAATAAAGATACCAAGAGAATGAAGAAAATTGATAATAGGAGTAAATTAAAACGTTGTTTACAATTGCATGCTCTATCTAAATCACGAAAGAACATTTTTGGATTTCATATCCCTTAAAAATTTAAATATAGTCAGGACATCACACAGATAATTTTGTCTGTGCATATCAAGCAGTCTCTTGATTGACATATTACTAGAGTAAAATACATAATGCTGCTATCTTTATTTTTTAATAAAATAAGCTACACTGTATTTTGGGAGTATATAGGGCAGATTTATAAAACTAACCAGAACCACTGTAGTAACCAACCACTTGTAATGGCTGGTTATTTATCGCTTGCCTGCAAATGGGCAAATTTGCCCATTTGCATGCATGCGATAATTTAGCACTCCACTTGTAATTTAGCCCTAAATCTCTTACTGTTAATACTGGTAACATTCTCTAATTTATGCTCAACTAAAAATGAGATTTTACAATAGGAAATATGCCCCAAAAGAGTTGTGTGAATATCTTAAACAAATAGGTTAAATTAACATTAGAAAGGGCACTTCTAAAAAAAAAAATGGTGACAGATTTGGATAGATAGCAGTGATCTAAAAGTACATTGTATTATACATTGTTTTCCCCTTTAATATATGATGATTGATTCATTTTAGATGGAGTATATTAAAGTGTTAAGGTTTCAGTGAGCATAAGTGACTTTTTTTTTTTTTTTAATTCAGGAGCAATTTTCTCATATATTTACTGTTCAGCAGAAGATATAACAAGTTACTGGAAACATTAACGGGAGAAATGTACAATACTTTAAAGGGACAGTCTAGTCAAAACTAAACTTTCATGATTCAGATAGGGCATGCAATTTTAAACAACTTTCCAATTTACATTTATCATCAAATTTGCTTTGTTCCCTTGGTGGTATTTTTGAAAGCTAAACCTAGCTAGGCTCAAACTGATTTCTAAACAGTTGAAAACCGCATCCTAGCTCAGAGCATTTTGAAAGTTTTTCACAGTTAGACTGTGCTAGTTCACATGTGTCATATAGATAACATTGTGCTCACTCCCGTGAAGTTATTTAGGAGTCTTCACTGATTGACTACACTGCATGTCTGTCAAAGGCACTTAGATAAGGAGTCTGTCTGCAAAGGCTTAGATACAAGGAAATCACAGAGGTAAAAAGTATATTAATATAACTGTGTTGGTTATGCAAAAACGGGGAATGGGTAATAAAGGGATTATCTATCTTTTTAAATAAGAAACATTTTGGTGTAGACTGTCCCTTTAAGCATTGCACTCTACTCCAGTGAAGCAACTAAACCTGACCATGAACATGTAATGACATATAGTAAATATAAATATACAGACAATGTTGGTATCCTATTTAAGTAATTCACTTAAAATAATCTGTTGTAATCCAAAAAACGAATGACATTTTAAGAACATTAATAGTTGATAACAGATTAATTAGTAGGTGGCCAGATAAAGAGAGAGGTGTTGTTTTATGGACACACCCCACCTGTACTAAGTGCTTTATCAAATAACCTGGGAAAAATTATTTTAGCTGGGCCTCCTTTTTGATGTTACCTGTTCGTTTAAAAAAAAAAACTATTTTACACAGTAAGGACAAAAAAAACTGTCAGCTGTTATTTAAATAAATGTAGTACCAGAGCAGATTACAACCATTCACATCTGGGGGGGGGCACTTTAGGAGCTCATTGTGTTCCCCTACACGTACCTCACATTCCGGGTGGTCTAGTGGTCCGGTATCACCAGGGAATCCGGGGATGCCAGTGATGTCACCACAAGTGTGTGCTGACATCACCAAGACCCAGTAACACAGAACTGCCGGGCAGGACCACAAGGTCAGATCTTTCAAGCATTTTTTTTTTAATTGAGGGGGTCTCTAGGCAGTTATAATAGTTCATCAAAAATGCCTAGTGACCCCCAAGACCCCTTGTTTAAAAAGCCCAAAATCCCCTAATAGCCAAATGATCACTGTGGCAATAGTTATCAACTTACATGAATAAATGTCTATTTATTTCAATAGAGGCTCATGGGAACCCCTATATGCAGATCAAAGGTACATAACTATGCCGAAATTATTTTATTTATATGAAGTTAACCCCTTCTTTTTACTACAGGGTTTAGGGAGGAAAACACACATTATTGTTTATAGCCATTGTTTATTAAACTTTTAATTGAAAATACATTTTTTTTAAACGGTACAGTTTTGTATCTGCTGGGTGCGCTGAAAAAAACTGAGTATAATATGTGGGGGTTCTCACTAAAAAATGGCCTGCAGTAGGGTTCACAGTATCTAAAGACTGCTAAGCACCGGGGTGGAAAAGGCTAAGCAGTTAGGGTCTTAATGAGAAAGCAGAAATAATTTGTTCACTATCATTAACCCCTTAATGACCACAGCACTTTTCCATTTTCTGTCCGTTTGGGACCAAGGCTATTTTTACATTTCTGCTGTGTTTGTGTTTAGCTGTAATTTTCCTCTTACTCATTTACTGTACCCACATATATTATATACCGTTTTTCTCGCCATTAAATGGACTTTCTAAAGATATCATTATTTTCATCATATCTTATAATTTACTATAAAAAAATTTTATAAAATATGAGGAAAAAATGGAAAAAAAACACACTTTTTCGAACTTTGACCCCCAAAATCTGTTACACATCTACAACCACCAAAAAACACCCGTGCTAAATAGTTTCTAAATTTTGTCCTGAGTTTAGAAATACCCAATGTTTACATCTTCTTTGCTTTTTTTGTAAGTTATAGGGCTATAAATACAAGTAGCACTTTGCTATTTCCAAACCATTATTTTTCAAAATTAGCGCTAGTTACATTAGAACACTAATATCTTTCAGGAATCTCTGAATATTCCTTGACATGTATATATTTTTTTTTAGTAGACATCCCAAAGTATTGATCTAGGCCCATTTTGGTATATTTCATGCCATCATTTCGCCGCCAAATGCGATTAAATACAAAAAATTGTTCACTTTTTCACTAATTTTTTCACAAACTTTTGGTTTCTCACTGAAATTATTTACAAACAGCTTGTGCAATTATGGCTTAAATGGTTGTAAGTTCTTCTCCGGGATCCCCTTTGTTCAGAAATAGCAGACATATATGGCTTTGGCATTGCTTTTTAGCAATTAGAAGGCTGCTAAATGCCACTGCGCACTACACGTGTATTATGCCCAGCAGTGAAGGGGTTAATTAGGGAGCATGTAGGGAGCTTTTAGAGGTAATTTTAGCTTTAGTGTAGTGTAGTACACAACCCCAAGTATTGATCTAGGCCAATTTTGGTATATTTCATGCCACCATTTCACCGCCAAATGCGATCAAATTAAAAAAACCTTAAATTTTTCACAATTTTAGGTTTCTCACTGAAATCATTTACAAACAGCTTGTGCAATTATGGCACAAATGGTTGTAAATGCTTCTCTGGGATCCCCTTTGTTCAGAAATAGTAGACATATATGGCTTTGGCATTGCTTTTTGGTAATTAGAAGGCCGCTAAATGCCACTGCGCACCACACGTGTATTATGCCCAGCAGTGAAGGGGTTAATTCTGTAGCTTGTAGGGAGCTTGTAGGGTTTATTTTAGCTTTAGTGTAGTGTAGTAGACAACCCAAAGTATTGATCTAGGCCCATTTTGGTATATTGCATGCCACCATTTCACCGCCAAATGCGATCAAATAAAAAAAAAAATGTTCCCTATTTCACAAACTTTTTCACAAACTTTAGGTTTCTCACTGAAATTATTTACAAACAGCTTGTGCAATTATGGCACAAATGGTTGTAAATGCTTCTCTGGGATCCCCTTTGTTCAGAAATAGCAGACATATATGTCTTTGGCGTTGCTTTTTGGTAATTAGAAGGCCGCCAAATGCTGCTGCGCATCACACGTGTATTATGGCTAGCAGTGATAGGGTTAATTATGTAGCTTGTAGGGAGCTTGCAGGGTTAATTTTAGCTTTAGTGTAGAGCTCAGCCTCCCACCTGAAACATCAGACCCCCTGATCCCTCCCAAACAGCTCTCTTCCCTCCCCCACCCCACAATTGTCCCAGCCATCTTAAGTACTGGCAGAAAATCTGCCAGTACTAAAATAAAAGCTATATTTGGTTTTTTTTGGGGGGGGGGTTTCTTAGCATATTTTCATATGCTACTGTGTAGGATCCTCCCTTAGCCCCCAACCTCACTGATCCCCCACCAAACAGATCTCTAATCCTCCCCCTCTGCCTTAATGGGCGCCATCTTGGGTACTGGCAGCTGTCTGCCAGTACCCAGTTTAGTAAAAAAAAGTGCTTTTTTTTATTTAATTGTCCTTTTCTGTAGTGTAGCTTCCCCCCCCCAATCAACCCCCACCCCTTCCAGATCCCTTAGATTATTTATTTATTTTTTTTAATGTTTTTTTTAACTTTTATCAATCTTTATTTTTCTGCAGTGTAGCGGTTCCCTCCCGCCCCGTGCACGCGCGCGCTCCCGTCTGTCCCGCCCCCGATCCCGTCCCCCTCCACTTCATTCGGCACATCGATAGCCTCCCACCCACCGATACCGGCCACCGATGTCCGGTGCAGAGAGGGCCACAGAGTGGCTCTCTCTGCATCGGATGGCCAAGGGGGGTTATTGCAGGATGCCTCGATATCGAGGCATCACTGCAATAACCGGAAAGCAGCTGGAAGCGAGCAGGATCGCTTCCAGCTGCTTTCCAGACCAAGGACGTACGCCACACGTCCTCGGTCATTAACTGTATTTTTTTTGAGGACGTGTGGCGTACGTCCTTGGTCGTTAAGGGGTTAAAGATGTATCAGATTATATCACTTTTAAATAGCAGATTTATCTCCAAGCCCAAAAGTCTGACACACACACTTCCTTCTATGGTTGTATCTATATCTATTGTTGTTTTGGTAGAATGCAAAAGTGAATAGGGATTATCTGCTGGAGCATGCCTAGAAGCTGTGAACTGTGAAAAGTTGAAATACAATGCCTGTGTCCAAACACTGATAAGTGTGGGTGGAGTTGGCTGCTCCAGGCAGCTTAGCTATGTAATTCATTTTGCTTATTTTTGAAAATGAGTTTAAAATTATTGCCAGCAATTTTTAAACATTTTTTGTATGCTATTTTAAATTAATTAGCTCTTTTAGGATATGCACAGATCTCAACCTGTTTTATGTCCCTTTTAAGTAACAAGTTCAGGAGAAAGTGACAGAAGAAAGATTTCTCATAAATTCTCAATTTTACTAATCTGATCATATTTGCTCTGCTATTATTTAGTGATTGTACCCTATGCATGTTCCTAATGGCTAGTCACTATCAAATTTATAGGCACTTGGGAGATAGCCTATTAACATTAACCTCTGCTCACTTAACTACCTCCAAACAGTTAACCCTAACAGTGACTTCCCCCTCACATAATAAACCTAATGATCTGCCCCCTACTACTATCCCCCATAATATCCCCTTAAACACATTGCTACCCAATTTCCTTCTCTATTGCCAATATTCCCCCCCTAAATATAGTTTGTGTGCCCCCATAGGTAACTCTTACTTCTACTTAAAGGGACAGTCAACACCAGAATTTTTGTTGTTTAAAAAGATAGATAATCCCTTTATTACCCATTCCCCAGTTTTGCATAACCAACACAGTTATAATAATACACGTTTTACCTCTGTAATTACCTTGTATCTACATCTATGCAAACTGCCCCCTTATTTCAGTAATTTTAACAGACTTGCATTTTACCCAATCAGTGCTCACTCCTAGGTAACTTCACTTTGTGAGCTCAATGTTATCTATATGAAACACATGAACTAACGCCCTCTAGAAATGAAAAACTGTCAGATTAGAGGCAGCCTTCAAGGTCTAAGAAATTAGCATATGAACCTCCTAGGTTTAGCTTTCAACTAAGAATACCAAGAGAACAAAGCAAAAATGGTGCTAAAAGTAAATTGAAAAGTTGTTTAAAATGACATGCCCTATCTGAATCATGAAAGTTTATTTTGGACTTGACTGTCCCTTTAATCCCCTTTCCATCAGTTATACCCCCTTAACATGTATGACCCCCAAATCACGCAATAAAAAAATCATTACTTAAACGTATTCAAAAAGACCAATTATATTACCTTTTCTTAAGCCCAGTGTAAGTTTCTTCACCAGTTACAGCCAATTTCAATAGAAACTTCATTTTGATCCTTACTGTATTTTAGTTCCTCAAATGAGCTTCTCTCATCTGCGTATTAAAATTGTCATAGTCCTAAATAGATAATAAGGTTCACAAATCAGAATTATACACATGTGGGATCATGAGGAAGGCCTGTTGCTGATTCAAGAGAAACGGTACCAGAATCTGCGCAGACTGTGTCTGGAAAGTACAGCTGGATAGATAACAAGTGGATATGGGAATGCGAGAGACTGGAACTCCGTTTTATACCGTCTCCCCAAGCAATCTCTGTGGGTGGCCTGAACAATCGTTTGCTGCTTGTAAACCAGTGGATGTTTTCCTGGGTCCACTCGATCATGAAAAGCTGGAAATAAAAAAAGAAGACGAGCGCAACCCGATTCAGGTGCAAGTTATTTATTATACAGAAAGTAAGCGCACTCCAGATGGCAACTTACAATAGATAAAAACAGTGATAGCATAAAAACCATATCATTATGGTATAGATAAAACTACTTGGGTCCGTGTTGGATATCATAGGTTCTCTGTAGTTTGTCTTCCACCACAGCCGTATGTAACCCAGTGTGGAAGAGGGTGATATGCAGAGCCTGATCAGCTGGACTGGTGAGTAGGTAAAAAGTTCTCAACGCGTGTTTCATCCGTATCCAATCGGACTTTGTCAAGAGAAGTGTAGATGTTGCTGAATCAACTGAACTTCATGAAATGAACTATATTGGGGATCTTTATCTTTTTTCTTGTTTGGACTTTTTTTTAATGGGGTTGGCTATGTGCTAAGTGGCAGTATTTGAAATGGGAGTGGTTTGAGTTCTGGTAAGTTCTCTAGTAAGAGGATTGTAGAGAGGTTATTTTTATGTTGACTGGGTTTCATAGGTGGTTTAAAAGTTGTGGATTATGTAAGCATGTGTTTAGAGATAAGCAGTGGGAATGCAATGGAGGATTGTTGGTAGTATAGCAGAAGTGAGTAAGGTCAGGCTGTAGGGGTTAATTAAGGTGGCATAGGTAATTTTATGGTTTATTAAACATAGAAACATTGCATTTGACAGCAGATAGGAATCATAGGCTCCAACAAGTCTGCTCAATATTTCCTTAAAGTATAAACTTATTTGTAGGAAAGCCTTATGCTTATCCCAGGCATTCTTGAAGTCCCCCACAGTGTTTGTCATTTCCACCTCTTGTGGAAGTTTATTCCATTAATCTATCACCTAATCTGTAAAAAAGTGCTTCCTCAAATCCCCCCCCCCCCCCTTTGGCATATGTAAGACCAATTGGTGTCTATATATGAAAAGGTAATCTTGTGCTGGATGGAAGTCAAGAGGTTACACCTCCAAAGGTCAACACTCTATAAAACTTCCACAATTGCTTGAATACTTGCAAGCAGAGCTTTATAATGTAAACTGTTTACTGTAGTATTCTCTCAAGGGAAATAAAACAGTTATTATTTCACTATGGAGAGTCTCTCTGAAGAAAGACAAACAGATTCTGTGAGTTCTTATTTTCATCTTGGAGAAAAAAAACACTGATATGTTACAAGATCATAGAAATCTTCTAACAGCATAAAATATATGTGTAATAATGAGGATAAGCATTTTTTTCTCATTATTTGGGACAGTGAAATCATTTTAAAAACTGAATTATGACTCAATGCTTTCCTTATTTTCAAATGAACTTGTACATCACAAGGAATTAGTTGAACTGTGTCAAATTATTATATATTTTTTTCAAAATAAAGTTGTTTTTTTGGGGGGTTAAATCTCAATTTGCAACAACTATAATTTGTTTTATGGAACCTTTCGTCATCTCTACAATGAAAGCCAATATTTTAAACATATATGTAAGCAATTCTAGTATCTGTAAATTTATTAAACAGATTGTAAATACATCTCACTTGAGAAACGCAGTTGTATGATCTCACAACTTCATATTTGTACAATCTAAATCCAGCATTTATATAAGACTATCCTAACCTCAGTATTCATATATTCTGAGTGTAAAGACTCTACACTTGAATTCTCAGAGTTAAATATTGCTATAAATATAAATGTTACCAATTATAGAGAGCCTTCAGCTATTGTCACTTAAATTTGAGAGAGACGCAGTCATAACTTATCCTTAAGGAATAAATGACTAAAGTATATCCCTCAGGCAGAAAGAAAAGCAATATTTCTCTGGGAGGTCTCCGTACATTAAGATAACATTGCATGCTCTTCACATAGGCATTACCCAGGAAATGAAAAACAAAGGAACTAAAAAGAATCTTCTTTTAACTGCAACAGAACAGGATTATAAACCTCATTCTTTGGAATTAACTCAAGAAAATGCTTAAGGTCCTTAACATTCAAACATGTAATGGAGAATTACTATAAAAATATTATATTACTACCAAATCTCACTACTAGAAATGTGCAGCCCCTCTAGTCATACAAGACTACAGTCCATACTAGTTTTATAGCAGGGGTGTTCAAGCTTTTCAAGTAAGGGGCTGCATCAGTGGCGTCACTAGGGGGGTGCGGGCCGCACCTGGGTGACACCCTCCAGGGGGTGACACCAACAATTTTTTTTTTTTTTTTAATTTTATTGAAATTCAAAGAAATACAAAGTTGAGATGCATAGATTTTTTTATTAGAGGGGCTGGCATTTGTGAACATTAGTGGGACTGGGGAAGTTGTAGACACACAATTTTTTTGCCCCTTGAGCCAGTACTGCAATTTCAACAAATAGTTTTCCCAGCTGCTTTTGCTTGTTTGTACTTTGCTTCTCCCCTGCCCAATTTCTCTATGAATGTTGTGGGCATGCCGTGGGGCTTGCAAAGTTGAGCTGCTAGCCTAAACCTGCCTGCCTATCTGTGCTCACTGCTCAGTGACATGTGGAGCAGTGGAGTCACTCACTGCTGTGCTGTCTCTCTAAACGGGAACTGGGAAATCGTGAGGGGATGCCTGGCACCTGACCGCATAACTGTTTGACACTGTCTCTAAAGTGTAGGAGCCACGTATGATGCCCACCAGACCTTTACGGTTACGGTACACTAAGTGCACACTGAACAGGTAGGAGGGCGGGTGGGGGTCTGGGGGTGAGCAGAGTGCAGAGGTGATTGGACATAAGAAGCGGTAGGCACGCGGCCCGGGGCTGTGCACTGACAGACATGGAACAGAGTCAGAGAGCAGAATTTTCATAGTTTGCGTACCTAAACATTTTCTTCGGTGATTTATTTTAGAGTGCTCTGTTTTTCTTTTATTTGATGCTCTGCTGAGCCAGGGAGCAGCCCTAAAACATGAGCTTTATAATTAATGCAGTGCAGTTTACATATTTTGTATGTGTGTCTGCGTTTTTGTGTGTGTGTTTTTGTGTGTGTGTCTGAGTGTGTTTACGAGTGTTTGTGTGTGCATTTGAGTATGTTTTTAAGTGTGTCTGAGTGTTTGTATGTGTGTGTGCCTGTGTTTTTGTGTGTTTCTGCTTTCTCGGGGGGGGGGGGGTGACACCATAACTTACCGCACCGGGTGACACCAACCCTAGTGACGCCACTGGGCTGCATTCATGGGTGTCCCTTAAAAGTTTTCCAATTTGTCTTGGAAATAATATCAGTTTACATGAAATATATTATAGATTTATAGTTTTCCAAACCCACCCAATTTTAACGTCAAAGCAAGTATCTTGTGAGATGTTACTACCTTTTTAAAGTCACCTGTATGATATCTAGAGGGTGGTAGGACCCATTGTTTTAAGAACAGAGAGTCTATGTATAATCTGAGTTCTCAGCTGTGTGTGTTAATTCATTTTAATACTCTTGGTGCAGTCCCTGACTGTTTGCTTTTGCATTAGATATTGATTTAGTTTTTAGTTTGTAAAGAGACCAAGTTTCAGCAGCCCCTCTGAATACTTTAAAGCTAATGTATAATGGTTAAGATTTTGCACTTATTAAACATTGACAGATACACAGTTTGGGATCTATCCCACATTAGTTACTCTCACTCAGATGCCTTATTAGCTAGAAAACGGTTGCGTTCATACTGACCATGTGATAATTTGTGACCTAACAGTTGAAAGAGGATGTTGTATGTCTTTCAGTAAAGGGTCACATACCCACCTAACTTAGGGCTTAATTAAGGGCAGTTTTACTGTCTAATCCCAGGATCAGACTTTAATTTAGACATGTACCAAAAAGTCCTGCTGTGGACTTCCATGACCACACCATAATTTTTAACCTCTTGGAGGGTTTGAGGGCATGTTTTACTGTCATTGATTGGCAGCAACTATATATATATATATATTATATATATAATATAATATATATATATATATATATATATATATATATATATATATACATATCCAATTTGAAGATTATAGCACTCTCACAAACTCATCCAGACTCAGCAATATTTCAGACCAGGGTGCATCAAAGATACAATAAATGAATAAAGAAAATGCACTCTCTGGATTTAAAAGTTTCAATACGGTTTACTGTGTGACGTTTCAAGGCTTTCACCCCTTCCTCAGACAAAGAAATTGTGAACAATGAAACAATATAAAGATATACATAAGCCCCTCCCATCAGTGCACCACCAATTGCAAGTGAGCCTGTACACCTTGCACTAAATTAGATAACTAGCCATTAACCATATGCACATGTCATGTCCTAGGTTGAGCAACAGGGAGGTGGAACAAGGCCGTATCTGTAAATGGTGTAAAACGTAATAACTCAGTCTTAAGCATACCTATGGAAATATACCCGCTCATTGACACTGTGTTACCATGTATACAGCACAATCTTATACCCAAACCTGTGTATATACTATTAACCCCTATTAGGGATACCTGGATAATTGTGCGGTGAGGTTATATCAGAAGCCTAGGACGCCATCTGTACCAAATACAGGGAACCTCGTGTATAGCGTTCGCCGGTAAAAAAAAAGGGGGCATGGTTAAACCTGCCTGGAACTCGCATCACAATCAGCTGTACAACCAGTGACGTAACTCTGCAATTTAGCAAATAAACAAATGACCGCGTTTGGTCAGTGTGTAAACGAGCCATCATATGTCTACACTCATAACGGTGGCTAGCAATGCCATACTAAAAAACACACAGGCACGGAGATAATTGTAAAATACCAACTAATGTATTTTAACCAACCTCTGCATATACAATGGAAAATCACCTTATCCTATTGGGGTCTGCATACATGTATCGGATAGGACCTTTGAAAACAGGAATAATCCCAACTATCTAATAATATAGTTCTGATGTGGTTGCTATAATTAAGAAATGCTAGTGCCTAATTGTGGGATAGGGGAATTGTACCGGATAAGTTCAAAATCCTAGGATAACCCACCAAATATGATGGACAGAGCCCTACTCCCTGCATCCTTACCAACAAAGATTGCTAGCATGTGGGTATATGCTTTCAAGTCAGGCTAAGTCAGGTACTCCTGTACTCCTTTTTTTATTATTTTTTATGCTTGGTATGGAATCATGAACTGGACCCCAGATGACACATGCCCCCTTGATTTATACTTTGTGGTGCTTACTGTGATCACATATGTAGTACGTTGCCTGGAATGCTGCACAGAACTGCCCAAAGGGAAATTAAAGGGACATTCAAGTCCAAAAAAAACCTTCATGATTCAAATAGGGCATGTAATTTTCCAATTTACTTTTATCAACAATTTTGCTTTGTTATCTTGGTTTTCTTAGTTGAAAGCTAAACCTAGGAAGTTCATATGCTAATTTCTTAGACTTTGAAGGCTGCCTCTAATCTAAATGCATTTTGAAAGTTTTTCACCACTAGAGGGCGTTAGTTCATGTGTTTCATATAGATAACATTGAGCTCATGCACGTGAATTTACCATGGAGTGAGCACTGATTGGCTAAAATGCAAGTCTGTCAAAAGAACTGAAATAGGGGGGCAGTCTGCTGAGGCTTAGATACAAGGTAATTACAGAGGTAAAATGTGTATTGTAGCTGTGTTAGTTATGCAAAACAGGGGAATGGGTAATTAAGGGATTATCTATCTTATAAAACAACAAAAATTCTGGTGTTGACTGTCCCTTTAAGTGGGCCCTGCTAGAGAAGGCTGATAATGAAGAGTGCTTGGCCTTGCAACAGTTGCGCAGATAAAGGATGTCAGCCAGGTTACATGCAGCAAGTCGAGGCTGAAACTTCTTGCTAAGCCAATGGTGACACTTAGCTTCATAAAGAATTAGTTATGGAGAGATACTTGGTTTAGTGTAGGTCTACTTCATGGCAGAGTTCTTCCCTATGAGCCAGATATTCAGCAAGACTCTTCTGTAATATAGGTTCTTAGTTGGTTTTGCTGATATTCATTTTCTCAACAGAATACACCATTTCTACACAATGTGTTACTTACCACAGCACAGTTCATTTTTAGCTTGTCACAGATGTAAGATAAATTAACAGGATTGAAAGACAATGTATATTTGAACCACATTTGTTGCAAAATGGAATACCATTAATAATGTATACAAATTGTTAGAAAATAATGCTTGATACTAAATGTAAGCCTTTGATTTCTTTAGCATATGTATTCAATGTTGTCCTACTGTGGTAGTTTTATATCACACCGTGTACAAGCAATAACATAATCTCTCATGATTATGCAAAGCTGCACCATAGCATTCTATACATGACTTTTGATGTTCACAAGCTTAGTTTTTATTAATTTGCTGCTAAATATATGTTTTGCTAAGTGCATTCTTCTTTCTGCCCTAAAATTCTATTGTTCTTGGAGATTATTATTGGAGATTATTATTGGTCAATAGCACATGATGCAGTTTTGCAACATAAATATTGTTACAAAAAAAAAAAAACACTTCTTGGAAGTGTTATTATAAGGCTTGTGATACCTTTTCTTTTGCATGTAACCCGCCTGGTATACAACAGTAGACCACATCTGCTATTTGTGCATACTGTGATGAGAACCTTAAAAAAGTAGCATTCTATCAAAATGTATTTTATTTTAAAAGTGCTTCCACTATGCTTTTCACATTTCACGTTTACTTTCATGTCCTTGTATAAGACAACTGATTGAGTAATTTGATGGATTGTATTGAGAATTTAGATTTATATTCACATTCTTAGTTACTGTACAAAATACATAGAAAATCATTTAGTGTTTTACACAATTTGGTACAAATGCAAAGACGTGTGGCACTTTTTGTTTGTTTTGTTTTATTTTTCCATCAATTTATTGACATTACAATGAAAATACAGGTTGCTATTTTACATTTTGTGCGTATCTGTTGTTAATATTAGTACCTGCTTCGTGTTTATAATGTTTGATGGCTAGAACAAAAGAACTAATAACATTTAACAATAACAGTAACCACCCTCAATTAGGGCATTGCTCGCTCGCTACTTTTTATATGCAATAAATACTCTGGGGCCTAGTTATCAAGCTGTCAACCTCAAATACGCTGGAATTCCGCAGCGTATTTGTGGCGAGGCTGATTCGTATTTGTGGCGAGGCTGATTCGCCTTAGTTATCAAAGGCTAGAGACCGGCAAAAGTAGAATTTTGTGACGTAAGCTTCGATCCGCCGGACTCAGTCTGACACAGATCGATTCTTACGTCACTACAGATGTTCCGCACACAAGTGCGGCACAATCTGACTACTTTTGCTAGTTATCAAAAAACTAGCAGGTACGCTTGGCATTTTTCCGGCCCAGCATACCTGGTTTTCAATCCGCCGCCCTGGAGGCGGCGGATCCCATAGGAATCAATGGGAGTCTGACCATAGCGAAAGTACAAGTTCGCTGCTGCCAGACATCCTATTGATTTCTATGGGAGCTGTCTACACCTAACACCCTAGCATGTACCCCGAGTCTAAACACCCCTAATCTGTCCCCCCCTACACCGCCGCAACTAAATAAATGTATTACCCCCTAAACAGCTGCTCCCGGAGCCCACCGCAACCTACATTATACCTAGTAACCCCTATCCTGCCCCCCCTATACCGCCGCCCTCTATAATAGTTATTAACCCCTATCCTGCTGATCCCGCACCTCGCCGCAACTAAATAAATAGTTTAACCCCTAAACCGCCGCTCCCGGACCCTGCAGCAACCTATATTAAATTTATTAACCCCTAATCTGCCCCCCCACACCGTCGCCACCTATAATACATTTATTAACCCCTATCCTGCCCCCCACTACACCGCCGCCACTGTAATAAATTTATTAACCCCTAAACCTAAGTCTAACACTAACCCTAACACCCCCTAACTTAAATATTAATTAAATAAATCTAAATAATATTTCTCTTATTAACTAAATTAATCCAATTTAAAACTAAATACTTACCTTTAAAATAAACCCTAATATAGCTACAATATAAATAATAATTATATTGTAGCTATCTTAGGATTTATTTTTATTTAACAGGTAACTTTCAATTTATTTTAACTAGGTACAATAGCTATTAAATAGTTATTAACTATTTAATAGCTACCTAGCTAAAATAAAGAGAAATTTACCTGTAAAATAAAAACTAACCTAAGTTACAATTACACCTAACACTACACTATATTTTAATACATTATTCCTATTTAAAACTAAATACTTACCTGTAAAATAAACCCTAAGATAGCTACAATGTAATTAATAATTACATTGCAGCTATTTTAGGAATTATATTTATTTTACAGGTAACTTTGTATTTATTTTAGCTAGTTAGAATAGTTATTAAATAGTTATTAACTATTTAATAACTACCTAGCTAAAAGAAATACAAAATTACCTGTAAAATAAATCCTAACCTAAGTTACAATTAAACCTACACTATCATTAAATTAATTAAATAAATTAACTACAAATAACTACAAATAACTACAATTAAATACAATTACATAAACTAACTAAAGTACAAAAAATAATTTTAAGCTAATTACACCTAATCTAAGCCCCCAAATAAAATAACAAAGCCCCCCAAAATAAAAAAAATTCCTTACCATATTCTACATTAAATAAGTTCAAAGCACTTTTACCTTACCAGCCCTTAAAAGGGCCTTTTGTGGGGCATGCCCCAAAGAAAACTGCTCTTTTGCCTGTAAAAGAAAAATGCAACCCCCCCAACATTAAAACCCACCACCCACATACCCCTAATCTAACCCAAACCCCCCTTAAAATAACCTAACACTAATCCCCTGAAGATCATCCTACCTTGAGTCATCTTCACTCAGCCGAGCAGCGATGGAACCGAAGAGGAGATCCGGAGCGGCAGAAGTTATCCTCCAAGGGGCGCTGAAGAAATCTTCCATCCGATGAAGTGATCCTCCAGTCGGCGCTGAAGAAGTCTTCCATCCGGGCGATGTCGTCTTCCAAGCGGCGCTGAAGAAGTCTTCTATCCGGGCGATGTCATCTTCCAAGCGGGATCTTCAATCTTCATCCCGCCGACGCGGAACATCCTTCTTTCCCGACGGACTACCGACAAATGAAGGCTCCTTTTAAGGGACGTCATCCAAGATGGCGTCCCTTCAATTCCGATTGGCTGATAGGATTCTATCAGCCAATCGGAATTAAGGTAGGAAAAATCTGATTGGCTGATTGAATCAGCCAATCAGATTCAAGTTCAATCCGATTGGCTGATTCAATCAGCCAATCAGATTGAGCTCGCATTCTATTGGCTGATCGGAACAGTGTCCGAACTCCTCAAGACTCAGTAGGTCTGATACTTTATCTACCCAGTTTTTTACTGTTGGTGTATATGATGTCTTCCAGTATAGTGCTATTAGTGACTTGGCCCCTGTTATTCCCATTTGTAATAATTTGAGTCTAGGCTGGCATGGGAACTTTGTGGGGTCATTGAGTAAGGCGATTCTGGGTATCAAGGTAAACTCATTTGTCAGTATTGATTGGAGAGAGGTTTCTATTGCGTGCCAGAGTGATCTGTATTCTTATCCCTGCTAGGCCTCACCCCTTTGCTGTATTGTGGGGTTGCGATGCAACTCTTTTTATCTTACTGCTACTTTCGGGATTGCTTGCTTCTCTAGTTCTGGATTTTCAGCTCCCACTGGGATATGGGTCTGGATGTCGCTGAATTCAGCCGCTTTGTGTTACATGTAGCGTGGTCCCGCCTTTTGCTAGGCCACGATTACGATTCTTCAGCTGCCGTCTGTTTACACTGCTTTCCAAAACGTTTGCGGTTCCCCAGCTGTCTCCATAAGTGTTTAGGGCATGCAACGCTGCCTTTTTGGGATAGTTTGAGCTATATTTCCCCCTTCTGGTTAGTGCATCAGCATGGATTGTTGCGGAGCTTCACCTACATGCAGCGATGTTCTGCTCCGCCCCCCAGCACTGTTTTTTTTTCATTATATAACAAATGACTGACGTATGTTTTCTGCTCGCTCGTGCTGACGGCCATACAGGATCCCTGGGCAGGCCAGATGTACCCATAGGCCATAGATGGCCCTTATATAATGAATGCACAATAGACCCATTTTCAGAATGTCTAGTGTTGTGCAAGGAATGTTCCTGGTATTGTTGTATATTACTTTTTTTTCCATGATTAAAAATGTCCATGTATCTCACCTACCAGAATACATTGCCCACTCGCACGCAAACAGCGTTCAAAGTAAACTTACGGGCGGGTTAGTGCTCATATTACAAATTGAAAGTAAATTGTTTGTGCATGAGAAAAACCCTGATGCGTGCTAACTTCAGGACTTTAGATATAGTGATTGTGTAAACGGGCAGTTTATTCCAGAATTTTTATTGTTTAAAAACATAGATAATCTCTTTATTGCCCATTCCCCAGTTTTGCTAACTAACACTGTTATATTAATATACTTTTTACTTGCATTTTAGCCCTATCAGTGCTGACCCAGTGTTATCTATATGAAACACATGAACTAGCACTGTCTAACTGTGAAAAACTGTCAAAATGTACTGAGATAAGAGGTCTTCAAGGGCTTAGAAATTAGCATATGAGCCTACCTAGGTTTAGTCTTCAATAAAGAATACCAGCAGAGCAAAGCAAATTTGGTGATAAAAGTAAATTGTAATCATGAAAGTTTAATTTTGATTAGACTGTCCCTTTAACAACTTCAGACTTCAATGGAGCTCGCAGACGAAAAAAAAAAAACCTAGATTGCTAAACCCATATATATATATATATATATATATGTGTGTGTGTGAAAGACTGGTGGAGCTCATGCCAAGACGCATGAAAGCTGTAATTGAAAATCAGGGTTATTCCACCAAATATTGATTTCTAAACTATTGCTAAGTTAAAACATTTGTATTGTGTTGTTTAAAAATGAATATGAACTTATATTTGCATTATTCAAGGTCTGAAAACACTGCATCTTTTTTGTTATTTTGACCAGTTGCCATTTTCTGCAAATAACTGCTCTAAATGACAATATTTTTATTTGGAATTTGGGAGAAATGTCAGTAGTTTATAGAATAAAACAAAAATGTTCATTGTACTTAAACATATACCTATAAATAGTAAAACCAGATACTTTTGCAGTGGTCTCTATCTAGCCCATAGTGTTTTAAAGATCTTTCAAAAATAAACGTTTCATTTTGTTTACAAAACATTGCATCTTTGGAGAATTTTCTTTATTGAAACTAGTGTTCACATTGTGGAAATACATTTACCCTTTTTTTTTTGGCTGAACTTTATAGTAATTTATAGTAATTCCCCATTCAGTGATTTAGTTGTTTTTTTCTCAGACCCTCTTAACAAGGTTTAAATGGTCTTTTGTCCTTCGTTCCTCTGTATTTTGTATCACATTAGATTCTGCTTCTCTCTCTATTTCACTTGTTTAATTAACTCAGCACCTTTTTTGTTTTGCTTTATCGCCTTTGTTCTTTTTACTATGCTATTCCACTAACAGTGCTTTAAATAATTTAAGCATTTAGATGTTATGTATTGTCAGGCACCTTATATTAAAATAGTTGTTTTTTTATATATCAACCTACCAATCTGTTTATTAATCATTGCATTACAGCTGTTGCACCTTTATAAATTAATTTAACACTTTTGATTAACTAATGCAGTGTTTCCCAACCGCGGTCCTCAAGTACCCCCAACAGTCTTGGTTTTCATTATAGCTGAACTAGAGCACAGGTAAAATAATCAGCTGATGGATGAGAGCAGGTTACTGATCAGCTGATTACTTCACCTGTGCACTGGTTCAGCTATAATGAAAACCAGGCCTATTGGGGGTACTTGAGGACCACGGTTGGGAAACACTGAACTAATGTGATATCAAAAAATTTATATTTGGTGAATAAAAAGTTATATATGTTGTATAGATTAACAACCAGTTAGATGAATCCTGTGCCTTCAACATGAATGCCATAAAGATGGGTAAAAAAAAAAAAAAAAAAAAAATACTTTGTTTCTCTTGAACGGATGTGGTGAAATGCATTAGGTTAAGGATGTGGTGAAATGCATTAAGTTACGGATGGGATGAAATGCATTAGGTTACAGGTGTGGTGAAATGCATTGGGTTACGGATGGGGTGAAATGCATTAGGTTACGAATGGGATGAAATGCATTAGGTTACGAATGGGATGAAATGCATTAGGTTACGGATGTGGTGAAATGCATTAGATTACGGATGGGGTGAAATGCATTAAGTTACGGATGGGGTGAAATGCATTGGGTTACGGATGGGGTGAAATGCATTGGGTTACGGATGGGGTGAAATGCATTGGGTTACGGATGGGGTGAAATGCATTGGGTTACGGATGGGGTGAAATGCATTAGGTTACGGATGGGGTGAAATGCATTAGGTTACGGATGGGGTGAAATGCATTAAGTTACGGATGGGGTGAAATGCATTGGGTTACGGATGGGGTGAAATGCATTGGGTTACGGATGGGGTGAAATGCATTGGGTTACGGATGGGGTGAAATGCATTAAGTTACGGATGGGGTGAAATGCATTGGGTTATGGATGGGGTGAAATGCATTGGGTTCTGGATGTGGTGGAATGCATTGGGTTCTGGATGTGGTGGAATGCATTGGGTTCTGGATGTGGTGGAATGCATTGGGTTACAAATGGGATGAAATGCATTGGGTTACGGATGGGATGAAATGCATTGGGTTACGGATGGGATGAAATGCATTGGGTTACGGATGGGATGAAATGCATTGGGTTACGGATGGGATGAAATGCATTGGGTTACTGATGTGGTGAAATGCATTGTTACGAATGGGATGAAATGCATTAGGTTACAAATGCATTAGGTTACGGATGTGGTGAAATGCATTGGGCTACGGATGTGGTGGAATGCATTGGGTTCTGGATGTGGTGGAATGCATTGGGTTCTGGATGTGGTGGAATGCATTGGGTTCTGGATGTGGTGGAATGCATTGGGTTCTGGATGTGGTGGAATGCATTGGGTTCTGGATGTGGTGGAATGCATTGGGTTACAAATGGGATGAAATGCATTGGGTTACAAATGGGATGAAATGCATTGGGTTACGGATGGGATGAAATGCATTGGGTTACGGATGGGATGAAATGCATTGGGTTACGGATGGGATGAAATGCATTGGGTTACGGATGGGATGAAATGCATTGGGTTACGGATGGGATGAAATGCATTGGGTTACGGATGGGATGAAATGCATTGGGTTACGGATGGGATGAAATGCATTGTTACGAATGGGATGAAATGCATTAGGTTACAAATGCATTAGGTTACAGATGTGGTGAAATGCATTGGGCTACGGATGTGGTGGAATGCATTGGGTTCTGGATGTGGTGGAATGCATTGGGTTCTGGATGTGGTGGAATGCATTGGGTTCTGGATGTGGTGGAATGCATTGGGTTCTGGATGTGGTGGAATGCATTGGGTTCTGGATGTGGTGGAATGCATTGGGTTCTGGATGTGGTGGAATGCATTGGGTTCTGGATGTGGTGGAATGCATTGGGTTCTGGATGTGGTGGAATGCATTGGGTTCTGGATGTGGTGGAATGCATTGGGTTCTGGATGTGGTGGAATGCATTGGGTTCTGGATGTGGTGGAATGCATTGGGTTCTGGATGTGGTGGAATGCATTGGGTTCTGGATGTGGTGGAATGCATTGGGTTCTGGATGTGGTGGAATGCATTGGGTTCTGGATGTGGTGGAATGCATTGGGTTCTGGATGTGGTGGAATGCATTGGGTTACGGATGTGGTGGAATGCATTGGGTTACGGATGTGGTGGAATGCATTGGGTTACGGATGTGGTGGAATGCATTGGGTTACGGATGTGGTGGAATGCATTGGGTAACGAATGGGATAAAATGTATTAGGTTACAGAAGTGGTGAAATGCATTAGGTTATGTTGCCAATATATGCTTCTTAGTCCATAACATTTTAATTTTAGATCATTGTAATACACAGTCCGAGTCATAATCATGTCCTAAATATTAATATATATATATATATATATATATCCCTGGGTATATTTCATTTAATTAAGGACACTAAACCCAAATTTTTCTTTCATGATTAAGATAGAGCATGCGATTTTAAGCATCTTTCTAATTTACTCCTATTATCAAATTTTCTTTGTTCGCTTGCTATCTTTATTTGAAAAAGCAGGACTCTAAGCTTATGAGCCGGCACTTTTTTGGTTCAGCGCCTGGGTAGCGCTTGCTGATTGGTGGCTAAATGTAGCCACCAATTAGCAAGCGCTACCCAGGGTGCTGAACCTAAAATGGACTGGCTCCTAAGCTTAGATTCCTGCTTTTTCAAATAAAGATGGCAATCGAATGAAGAAAAATTGATTATAGGAGTAAATTAGAAATTTGCTTAAAATTGCATGCTCTATCTTAATCATGAAAGAAAAAATGTGAATTTAGTATCCCTTTAAACCATACTTTAATACAAAATTACCACAACATACAGCAATATTGTAAATTCTGGATAAGAATTGCTAGTTTAACAATACTAAAATTTTAAAATGAGTTAAAAATTGTGCTAAAAATGTTGTCGTGCCACTTTTAGAAACCCCTTTCCTACTGGGGTCTGAACCAAACACAGAAAGGTGTTTTCTTGTTATTGAAATGAAATTTGAAAAAAGATTTCCATGTATTAAAAATTAAGGGGACATGAAACACTTTTAATATTTGTAATAGAATAGGCTTTAAAGGGACATGAAATCCAACATTTGTTTTCATAATTCAGATAGAGCATAGATTTGTAAACAACTTTCCAATTTACTTCTATTATCAATTTTGCTTTATTCTCTTGGTATCCTTTCTTGAAGAAGCAGCAACCCACCACTGGAAGCTAGCTGAACACATTGGTAAGCCACAAGAAACATATGTGCAGCAATCAGCAGCTAGCTCACAACTCCTAGGTCTACCTAGGTATGCTTTTCAACAAATTATACCAATAGTACAAACAAATTAGATAAAAGAAGTAAATTTGAAAGATGTTTAAAATGATATGCTCTATCTTAATCATGAAATTAAAAAAAATGGGTTTCCTGTCTATTTAATTGTGAAAACTTTGACTGTGCTTTTATTATTTATTTTGCTCCTCCTGTAGCAATTCTGAGAATTCAGATCTGTTAGATAAGATACTACAAAGCAGTGCTTTGGATTTACAAACAAAATGATAGTGGTTAGCCATGTCATCCCCATTAACAAGGCAGGATTGACTCCTTCAAATAAGGGAACTAGTGGATGGAATTTCGCAATTGAAGCAAACGCATTCATCTATTCACAAAGCTATCTCTCTTGTCCTATATATTTATTTATTGCAACGCCATACAAAAGTCTTACACGTTGTTTTATTTCTCTTGAATGTTAAAAATGTTATAGATGAAAAATCATACGTGCACAGCATTTTATGTTCTGCTAATGCTCGTTGGGTCAGAACTCCCACTGTTTTTATCTCTTGCGTGTGTAATCATAGAGGAATTTACTATCCAGTGCTAGTGATTTGAACATTATAATTTACAACAGCTCAGAGTGCTCATTCATGTTTTATTGATGTCAGCTCTTCCAATGTGAAGAAATGGGAAACCGAATTGGAGACATTGAGGGAGAGCAATGCAAGACTGTCTTCCGCACTCCAGGAATCCATTGCCAGTGTAGAACATTGGAAGAGGCAGTTTCTAGCCTGCAAAGATGAGAATGATCAACTCAGGAATAAGGTAAAGTGCCTGACTTCAATTTTTACCATATGACACAGGGGTGTCACACTTTTTCTTGAGATGCTACCCTGGATTAGTGTAAGGTCACTACCCAGCTGGTATTTTATTGACATGGCTGGTATTTTTAAGGTTTACAATATAGATAATAAAGAATAAATATAGAACTAAAGGGACTGCTATAGGGAAACATTTGTTTGTTGGAATCTACTTTTTAAACAAATGATCATTTACAATCAGTCCTAGCAGCTTTCGGAGTTACACTGTACAATGATTTATGCAATTTTATTCTAATTAGCAAGGTGGATGTTATTTTCAACAAAGAGAAATTAGCCTATGTTAGAGAGAGATGTGTTGCAGATGGGGAAAGGGGAATGAGTAATGTGGTGCCTGATTAACAAAAAAAAACTTGTTTCCACAGTTTTAAGTTAAAGGGACATGAAAACCAAAATTTTTCTTTCATGATTCAAACAGAGCATACAATTTTAAACAACTTTACAATTTACTTTGCTTCTTTCTCTTGTTATCCTTTGCTGAACGGCTTATCTAGGAAAGCTCAGGAGCAGCAAAGATCCTAGGTTCTAGCTGGTGATTGGTGGCTGCATATTTATACAGATTGTTATTGGTTCAACCAAGTGTTCAGTCAGCAACCAGAAGTGCATTGCTGCTCCTTCAACAAAGCATACCAAGAGAATGAAGAAAAATGTATAATAGGAGTAAATTGGAAAGTTGCTTAAAATTGCATGCTCTATCTGACTCATGAAATAAAAAATGTGGGTTTAGTGTCCCTTTAAATAGCCTATCTATCTCCTATAAGTTTGTTGGTGAACTTTTAATACTGTATCAACATTTTATTAGACTTTTTTCTAATCTGACCTACCTTATATCTCATCCTGCTTTGTTACACTTGAATGTATTTGTGCCTGCTGATTTCGTTTGATGAAATGGAGTAAATGAAAAGTCATTGTTTTAAATATTTAAATATTGAATTCAAACTGTTCCCTGTGGAACTCCGTGTTCATTTGGTTCCCTGTTTAAAAATAAATGTCACTATGTTTACATCTAAATAAAAGCATAAAAAGGAACTTGCCTTTCTGGTTTCAGAAATGAGATCAGTGAGTTGTCTAAATAAGATACAGATGGATTTGTGATGGATGGGAGAGGTTTTATTGGATGGTTTAATGATGCTGTAGGGGCATTTAGGGTAACACCCTTCATTTATTGTTAGTCCTTTTCCTTTTTTGTATTTATTATTTGTTGCATAAAAAGCTGCCTTTTTCGTTCTGCACGTAAACTCTTCTTAAATATTCGTCACTAGTGGGCAAATCTAACCTGTATAAAGCACAAACACAGCCACACATTCATATTTATGTTTAGATCTAAACATTTGTTTACATTTGCTGCTGAAATTCCCCTGTAGGGCTGAATCTTACGGGATTCCTGTGCAGTAAATTATGCTAAATGTAGCAAGATTGCAAATAAATTGTGAAGAATCTGAACATGTAAATTCATTGAATAGATGTCAGATCTTAAACTGAGATACTAGAGGCATCTATGTAATTTGCTATTGAATGAGCTCTGCATGACTGACAGAGATTTACGTTTCTGATGGTCTTTCCTATTCTCCTTAGGTTGTAGAACTTGAAGCACAGTGTGATGAAATTGATAAAGAAAGAGCGAGAAACGAAGAGCTCAGCAAAAGACTGCAGCAACTTGAAACCGAAATTCAGGACAAAGAAGCAGTAAGTCCTGAGGGGGAAACATTGTGTTAATTATATCGCAAATGACAATGTGAACTGTCATTGTGGGTGGGGCCAGATTTTTCATTCGGCAAAATAAGCAGCTGTCTAGGGGGGTACATGGACAGTAGCAAGTGCTTGTATACGGCACTTCAAATTCTTAAATTACCCTTTTGCATGTCCCCTTTTTGATATAAGATTTAATTTGGTTTAGAATACCTATAGGACAATATGCATAACTCTGGAGTCTCATTGGCTGCAATGCATTGTCTATGGGTGCTTTTGAAACATGAAATATTTTTGGCATGAAAAGGTTAAGTTACAGCAGTTGTATGGATTGATTTTTAAACTAACAGGATGTATATCTTGGAATACAAGTCATTCCTAGACACACAAAGTGCCTAATGTATTTGTAGATTATGACATTTTTGTGATGTTTTATACATTTAAAATATACTTCCTCTATTATTTTAACAGAAATATTGTGCAATGACAATAAACTCTAATTACAGTATACATTTCAGAGAAATTAGAGTCAAACTACAATTTTTAAACCTATGCATTTACAAATAACGAACACAATTCTATCGATAGATATGTACATATATACTTTTTTATTTACCCCTTGCACCATATGTACATAGGTACTACGTCACACAGTACTTTGTCCAGCGTACTGTGTTTATGTAGTACCTATGTCCAACTCTCAGCTTAGACAGCTGTCATGAATCTGGCCTCTTTAACAGAATGGAGCCCAATGGCAGGGATAGTAGAAAACTGAGCAGATTGAATAGCAATATACTGGATACTCGTGTATATATACATATATATATATTTGGAGAAAGTTACACAGGCAAATATCAAGTAATGTCCTGAAATGGATTACACTGGGAGACAGGTACAAACAAGAGTTAACTCAAGAAACCTGTACAAACCAGTATAGCTGATGTTCAGGTGCAAGTTCAGACAAACAAGAGTTAAGTACTGGAAGAACTATTTAAGGGCCAAGGAAAGTAGTGCTAATTTCTGAGCTAAGCAAAGAAAATTCCCTCTTTTGGGCAAAGCAAAGGCAATGTCAGTTTCTGGGCCAAACAAAGTAATACAAGGTTTGGAATACAAGCTGGAAGCAGCAACAAATGCAGTACTGCAGACAGGACAAACAAATAGGCACGTCAGGCAGTAAGGTTCTAAGCTAGAAAACTGCAACAGGGAAAGCCCAAGCAATAGTACGAGCTATGCGACATGCAGACACAAGGTCAGGACAGTCCAAGGTTCAAAGGCAGGCAGCAAAAATCCAAACTTAGGCAATGTCACCAGCAGAAAGTCCAGCAACAAACTGGGAACAGGAAAGACTAAAAATCCCAAAGCAAGGAGTAAAGGCATAGATTACTCAATATGTTGTCAGAGAGCACTTCTCTGATTGGTAAGCATCCAGAGGGGGGGTAGCTTAGAGACACACATACTGATGATAATATTCTTCCACAAACCCCTGTAAGTAAACATCCTCCACTGGCACAGACAGAGCAAGCTGGACTCTAGACCTGCAGTCCCTGGTTCTATCCCAGGCAGGGCCCAGCAACAAAGTCACCAGGGGTGTCCCCACAGCGCAGTTTGCATTTTGTATGAACCCTGACAGTACCTTATGGCATCCTGTCAACAGTGAATACTGCAGTTGGGGGCAGAAGGCATCTGCTTTCTGATCATGATCCCTTACTATATGGAGGCAGATCGACAATCTTTACAGGAGGGGCGGTTTCCCTACTCAACAGAAAACTATTTTGAAGGTAGAGGGAGGAATGGGGCCCTATGCTAATAACAAAAAAAGAATGGCTGGAGGGGGAGGAAGCTGTACTGTGGGGGGGAAAAAGTGATTGTGGAGGGGGTCCACAAAAAATATAAAAAAAAATTAATTTTAATTACTGGCAAATTTAGCTACCAGTATCAAAGATGGCAGGGGAGTAGTGGGAGGGGGGAAGGTAAGAGAGCTGTTTGGGAGGGGGTCAGTGAGGTGGGTTCCCTAAAATAATATAAATAAATAAAATCCCTAAACTGTAGTGCCAGTACCTAAGATGGTGGTGGCCAGTGTTGGGGGATCAATTAGGGTTCAGCAGGTGAGAGGGTAATCCCTACACTAGCACAGATATTAACCATACAAGCTACCTGATTAACCCCTTACTGCTGGGAATTTCAGAAGTGTAGTACACAGCTGCAATTTGCAGCCTTCTAATTGTCAAAAAAAAACAGGAAAGACATACATGTCTCTGAACAAAAGGGACCCCAGAGAAGCTATTACAACTATTTGTCTTATGACTGCAGTAGTTGTGTGAAAATCATAGTTTTGAAAAAGATAAAGATTTTTTTAATATAATCGTATTTGGTGGCCAAATATACTAAAGTGGGCCTAAATCAATTATTGGGTTGTCTACTTAAAAAATATATATAGTTTGCATAGCTAAATTAAAAAAGTCTATATTTCTGTTTAAAATGAGTGATAGCAAAAAAGCTAGTTTCTCCTGTTAAGTGTGGTCAGTCCACGGGTCATCATTACTTCTGGGATATTAACTCCTCCCCAACAGGAAGTGCAAGAGGATCACCCCAGCAGAGCTGCTATATAGCTCCTCCCCTCTACGTCACACCCAGTCATTCTCTTGCACCCAACTAATAGATAGGATGTGTGAGAGGACTGTGGTGATTATACTTAGTTTTTATATCTTCAATCAAAAGTTTGTTACTTTAAAACAGCACCGGAGTGTGTTGTTCCTTCTCAGGTAGAATTTGAAGAAGAATCTACCTGAGTTTTTGGATGATTTTAGCCGGCGTAGCTAAAATTCATTTTGCTGTTCTCGGCCATTCTGAGGAGTGAGGTAAACTTCAGATCAGGGGACAGCGGGCAGGTTCACCTGCAAAGAGGTATGTTGCAGTATATTATTTTCTGAGGAATGGAATTGACTGAGAAAATACTGCCAATACCAATATAATGTAAGTTCAGCCTTAAATGCAGTAGTAGCAACTGGTATCAGGCTGTTTATGTATATATGTGTACACTTCTGTATTCTGGGGAATGGCACTTCTCTGGGTAATACTATATGCATATAATCTTTAGCCTTACTTGCAGTGGGAACGTCTAGCAACAGGCTGTTTAATGACATTTCATGATATTTGATTTTAAACGTTTTTGCTGGCATGCTAAATTGTTTAAATATCTGAGGTACTGGGTGAAAAATTGTTTTTGGGCACTGTTTTTCCACTTGGCTATCGTTTATTTTAATCTGAGACAGTTTACTGAACTTCCCTCACTGCTGTGAGTGAGGGGGAGGGGCCTATTTTGGCGCTTTTGCTACGCATCAAAAATTCAGTCAAAAATCTGTTTCTCTTCCTGCATGATCCGGATCGTCTCTACAGAGCTCAAGGGTCTTCAAAAATTATTTTGAGGGAGGTAATCACTCACAGCAGACCTGTGAGATTGTGCTTTGACTGTGATAAAAAACGTTTATATTTTGTACATTTTTTTCTGCCATTAAGGGTTAGTTATCCATTGCTAATGGGGGCAATCCTTTGCTAAATTTATGCCTTTACTGGGAAAAATCTGATTGTTATAATTTTTCCAGTTCCTTATTATTATTTTTTCTGTGCTTCTTAAAGGCACAGTGCGTTTTTCACATTACTTGTAATTTGAGTGAAAAGTATTTCCTAGCTTGCTAGTTTAATTGCTAGTTTGTTAAACATGTCTGACTCAGAGGAATATCTCTGTGCTATATGTGCAAAAGCCAAGGTGGAGCCCAATAGAAATTTATGTACTAATTGCATTGATGCTACTTTGAATAAGAGTCATTCTGTACAAATTGAACATCATTCACCAAACAACGAGGGGGAAGTTATGCCGACTAACTTGCCTCACGTGTCAGTACCTGCATCTCCCGCTCGGGAGGTGCGTGATATTGTAACGCCGAGTACTTCAGGGCGGC
Source organism: Bombina bombina (assembly GCF_027579735.1). Taxonomy (NCBI): domain Eukaryota; kingdom Metazoa; phylum Chordata; class Amphibia; order Anura; family Bombinatoridae; genus Bombina; species Bombina bombina. The sequence goes on from NC_069504.1 coordinate 522,211,323, forward strand.
CATTACAAATCACACTACAGGACATGGCTAATGTTATGACTGAAGTTTTGTCTAAATTACCAGAACTTAGAGGTAAGCGAGATCACTCTGGGGTGAGAACAGAGTGCGCTGATAATATTAGGGCCATGTCAGATACTGCGTCACAATTTGCAGAACATGAGGACGGAGAGCTTCATTCTGCGGGTGACGGATCTGATCCAAATAAACTGGATTCAGACATTTCAAATTTTAAGTTTAAGCTGGAAAACCTCCGTGTATTACTAGGGGAGGTCTTAGCGGCTCTGAATGATTGTAACACAGTTGCAATACCAGAGAAAATGTGTAGGTTGGATAAATATTTTGCGGTACCGTCGAGTACTGACGTTTTTCCAATACCTAAGAGACTTACTGAAATTGTTACTAAGGAGTGGGACAGACCCGGTGTGCCTTTCTCACCCCCTCCTATATTCAGAAAGATGTTTCCAATAGACGCCACCACACGGGACTTATGGCAAACGGTCCCTAAGGTGGAGGGAGCAGTTTCTACTTTAGCTAAGCGTACCACTATCCCGGTGGAGGATAGCTGCGCCTTTTCAGATCCAATGGATAAAAAATTAGAGGGTTACCTTAAGAAAATGTTTGTTCAACAAGGTTTTATATTGCAACCCCTTGCATGCATTGGGCCTGTCATGGCTGCAGCAGCATTTTGGTTTGAGTCTCTGGAAGAGACCCTTGAATCAGCTCCATTAGATGAGATTACACACAAGCTTAAAACCCTTAAGCTAGCTAATTCATTTATTTCTGATGCCGTAGTACACTTAACTAAACTTACGGCTAAGAATTCCGGATTCGCCATTCAGGCACGCAGAGCGCTGTGGCTAAAATCCTGGTCAGCTGATGTTACTTCTAAATCTAAATTACTTAACATACCTTTCAAAGGGCAGACCTTATTCGGGCCCGGTTTGAAGGAAATTATCGCTGACATTACAGGAGGTAAAGGCCATGCCCTGCCTCAAGACAGAGCCAAACCTAGGGCTAGACAGTCTAATTTTCGTGCCTTTCGTAATTTCAAGGCAGGAGCAGCATCAACTTCCTCTGCACCAAAACAGGAAGGAGCTGTTGCTCGATACAGACAAGGCTGGAAACCTAACCAGTCCTGGAACAAGGGCAAACAGGCCAGAAAGCCTGCTGCTGCCCCTAAGACAGCATGAAGTGAGGGCCCCCGATCCGGGAACGGATCTAGTGGGGGGCAGACTCTCTCTCTCTTCGCCCAGGCTTGGGCAAGAGATGTCCAGGATCCCTGGGCGTTGGAGATCATATCTCAGGGATATCTTCTGGACTTCAAAGCCTCTCCCCCAAAAGGGAGATTTCATCTTTCAAGGTTGTCAACAAACCAGATAAAGAAAGAGGCGTTTCTACGCTGTGTACAAGATCTTTTACTAATGGGAGTGATCCATCCGGTTCCGCGGTCGGAACACGGACAAGGTTTTTACTCAAATCTGTTTGTGGTTCCCAAGAAAGAAGGAACCTTCAGACCAATCTTGGATTTAAAGATCCTAAACAAATTCCTAAGAGTTCCATCGTTCAAAATGGAAACTATTCGGACAATCTTACCCATGATCCAAAAGGGTCAGTACATGACCACAGTGGATTTAAAGGATGCCTACCTTCATATACCGATTCACAAAGATCATTACCGGTATCTAAGGTTTGCCTTCCTAGACAGGCATTACCAGTTTGTAGCTCTTCCATTCGGGTTGGCTACGGCTCCAAGAATCTTCACAAAGGTTCTGGGCTCTCTTCTGGCGGTGCTAAGGCCGCGAGGAATTTCGGTGGCTCCGTACCTAGACGACATTCTGATACAAGCGTCAAGCTTTCAAACTGCCAAGTCTCATACAGAGTTAGTACTGGCATTTCTAAGGTCGCATGGGTGGAAGGTGAACGTAGAGAAGAGTTCTCTCTTACCACTCACAAGGGTTCCCTTCTTGGGGACTCTTATAGACTCTGTAGAAATGAAGATTTACCTGACAGAAGACAGGTTAACAAAACTTCAAAATGCTTGCCGTGTCCTTCATTCCATTCAACACCCGTCAGTGGCTCAATGCATGGAGGTAATCGGCTTAATGGTAGCGGCAATGGACATAGTACCCTTTGCACGCCTACATCTCAGACCGCTGCAATTGTGCATGCTAAGTCAGTGGAATGGGGATTACTCAGATTTGTCCCCTACTCTGAATCTGGATCAAGAGACCAGAAATTCTCTTCTATGGTGGCTTTCTCGGCCACATCTGTCCAGGGGGATGCCATTCAGCAGACCAGATTGGACAATTGTAACAACAGACGCCAGCCTACTAGGTTGGGGCGCTGTCTGGAATTCCCTGAAGGCTCAGGGATCATGGACTCAGGAGGAAAGTCTCCTTCTAATAAACATTCTGGAATTGAGAGCAGTTCTCAATGCCCTTCTGGCTTGGCCTCAGTTAACAACTCGGGGGTTCATCAGGTTTCAGTCGGACAACATCACGACTGTAGCTTACATCAACCATCAAGGAGGGACAAGAAGCTCCCTAGCGATGATGGAAGTATCAAAGATAATTCGCTGGGCAGAGTCTCACTCTTGTCACCTGTCAGCGATCCACATTCCTGGAGTGGAAAACTGGGAGGCGGATTTCCTAAGTCGTCAGACTTTTCATCCGGGGGAGTGGGAACTTCATCCGGAGATCTTTGCCAAAATACTTCGACTTTGGGGCAAACCAGAGATAGATCTCATGGCGTCTCGCCAGAACGCCAAGCTTCCTTGTTACGGGTCCAGGTCCAGGGACCCGGGAGCAGTCCTGGTAGATGCTTTGACAGCACCTTGGACCTTCGGGATGGCCTATGTGTTTCCACCCTTCCCGATGCTTCCTCGATTGATTGCCAGGATCAAACAGGAGAGAGCATCAGTGATTCTGATAGCGCCTGCGTGGCCACGCAGGACCTGGTATGCAGATCTAGTGGACATGTCATCCTGTCCACCTTGGTCTCTGCCTCTGAGACAGGACCTTCTAATTCAGGGTCCTTTCAAACATCAAAATCTAATTTCTCTGAAGCTGACTGCTTGGAAATTGAACGCTTGATTTTATCAAAGTGTGGTTTTTCGGAGTCAGTTATTGATACCTTAATACAGGCTAGGAAGCCTGTTACCAGAAAGATTTACCATAAAATATGGCGTAAATACTTACATTGGTGCGAATCCAAGAGTTACTCATGGAGTAAAGTTAGGATTCCTAGGATATTGTCCTTTCTACAAGAAGGTTTAGAAAAGGGTTTATCTGCTAGTTCCTTAAAGGGACAGATCTCAGCTCTGTCCATTCTTTTACACAAGCGTCTGTCAGAAGTTCCAGACGTTCAGGCTTTTTGCCAGGCTTTGGCCAGGATTAAGCCTGTGTTTAAAACTGTTGCTCCACCATGGAGCTTAAATTTAGTTCTTAACGTTTTACAGGGTGTTCCGTTTGAACCCCTTCATTCCATTGATATCAAGCTGTTATCTTGGAAAGTTCTGTTTTTAATGGCTATTTCCTCGGCTCGTAGAGTCTCTGAGTTATCAGCCTTACATTGTGATTCTCCGTATCTGATTTTTCATTCAGATAAGGTAGTTCTGCGTACTAAACCTGGGTTCTTACCTAAGGTTGTCACTAATAAGAATATCAATCAAGAGATTGTTGTGCCATCATTGTGTCCGAATCCTTCTTCAAAGAAGGAACGACTTCTGCACAATCTAGATGTAGTCCGTGCCCTGAAATTTTATTTACAGGCAACTAAAGATTTTCGCCAAACTTCTTCCCTGTTTGTCGTTTATTCTGGACAGAGGAGAGGTCAAAAAGCTTCTGCTACCTCTCTCTCTTTTTGGCTTCGTAGCATAATACGTTTAGCCTATGAGACTGCTGGACAGCAGCCTCCTGAAAGAATTACAGCTCATTCCACTAGAGCTGTGGCTTCCACCTGGGCCTTTAAGAATGAGGCCTCTGTTGAACAGATTTGCAAGGCTGCAACTTGGTCTTCTCTTCATACTTTTTCCAAATTTTACAAATTTGACACTTTTGCTTCTTCGGAGGCTGTTTTTGGGAGAAAGGTTCTTCAGGCAGTGGTTCCTTCCGTATAAAGATCCTGCCTGTCCCTCCCGTCATCCGTGTACTTTAGCTTTGGTATTGGTATCCCAGAAGTAATGATGACCCGTGGACTGACCACACTTAACAGGAGAAAACATAATTTATGCTTACCTGATAAATTCCTTTCTCCTGTAGTGTGGTCAGTCCACGGCCCGCCCTGTTTTTTATGGCAGGTCTAAATTTTTAAATTATACTCCAGTCACCACTGCACCCTATAGTTTCTCCTTTCTCGTTTGGTTCTTGGTCGAATGACTGGGTGTGACGTAGAGGGGAGGAGCTATATAGCAGCTCTGCTGGGGTGATCCTCTTGCACTTCCTGTTGGGGAGGAGTTAATATCCCAGAAGTAATGATGACCCGTGGACTGACCACACTACAGGAGAAAGGAATTTATCAGGTAAGCATAAATTATGTTTTTTCTCTGAAATCCTGGGTAGTGAAGGGGTTAAATTTATAGTAAAATCTTTCATGCATATTTTGGCATGTATAGAAAAATGTCTATTTATTGTACTTCACTGTCAGGAGGGACTGCCCAGAGTGGCACTCAAAAGCTGGTGTCAAGTGTAAGCCCTTCGATATGGCATGTGGAAAACTTAAAATTCCACAAAGACATACTAGGAGCCACTTTTGGGTCCAATGTTGCTCATAAAATATATACATGTTGTGAATTAACTAGCACCACAATGCGTGATAACAAACTAATAATAAAGAGCAACCTTGAGATATTTATAATGTCAAGTTTGATGGTATGAGAAGAGCATCTATGCAAACTGAGATATAAAAATAAATAAATAAATAAATGAAAGAAATTAGCCTCTGATGATACAGACAAAAGTTATTCTGCTTTTAAAGTCACCTGTGAACAGGAGAGAATTTTAGAAAAAAGACCACCTTTTAAACATTATGTGAGATTGATTAAAGTGCCCTCTTAGGAATAATATATGTAAAAGAAAGTAAATCTGCTTATCTTTAATGAACATATGGAGAGAACAAATATTGGGTGTGCCAACGAGTTTACTGAGTTTAGGGGAATGTAGTACTATATACCTGTCGGTGTATGTATGGAACAGCTGGCTAATATTAGATTAATTAACAAAACAACAACATTATCAAGTAAGGAGTATGATAATAATAGTAATATAGAGCTATTTTACTTGCCAAAGCATGAGCGGCAGTAGCCATTCCTCATTTGACTTGACTGAGAAAATTATATACTAAACTCATGTGAGAGATAAATTAGAGGGCTAGGCTAGTATAAGTTCTTATATCAAGGTAGAGTAAAACACCCAAATAATTATTCTCTAATGTACTGCAAAAATAGAGAGATAGCATATATAAGCAAAACCATATGTTAGAGCAGTACCCTTTTTTGTTCTGGCACCGCAATGCAATAGGAAGAACAAAAGCTACCTATAAAGTGATATCTCACTTCTATTTAGTAAGTATAGTGAAAATTGCATAAGTAAACATTAGAGTCCCCTGAATACACAATAGCACTACTACTTGACTTGACATAGGGCATTGCATTAGGGAAGTAGAAGGCACTACACACTGATATATTATCACCCTATGTCCACATCATGTCTTATCCTATACCAACTTTCACCACAATACAGAAAGGCAGGCAGGTCTCATACTGGGGATCTATCTTCTGTAGCTCCATGAAAACCTAAAGAGGATCTTACAAATTACCAGGTGAGGAGAGTGGACAGAACTAAAGTTAGGGACTCTTAGGATACCCAGACTAGCCTTTTCTGAAAATGTACATAAGAAACTAGTATAATTCTATCTCCAAATAATATACAGAATTATTATTAGGACATCTAAGCTTGAAAATTGAAATAGTATATATCTTGTATCCCTGTAAGAGAGAGTAGACCACTCATTAGTATTTAGGGGGATTAAGGTTAAATCTTGTGCTTTAGTTGCTACTCAATGCTAGGCATAGTGGACCCCAATGTCTCGGCCGCTGACAAAAGGGCCACAAATATCTATGCAGGGAATATGGAGTTTCTGCAGGGAAGGCTTCCACTGTAGATCTCGGAGGTCCAGAACAGGCCTTGTAGATCAATAATGCAGGAAATATTGACCCATCTGAAACACCAAAGTGTAGTATATCTTAATCTGTAGCGCCCAAAGATGGGTGCTGTCAAAATCTAGAGATAGGTGACAAACATCTCAGAATTTACTATGAGCTTCTGTTTTTTGTGGCCATTTCAGTCACTTCCTGGACACGCCCCCAGATTATACCTTTTCTTTCATGTAATTAGCAAGAGTCCATGAGCTAGTGACGTATGGGATATACATTCCTACCAGGAGGGGCAAAGTTTCCCAAACCTCAAAATGCCTATAAATACACCCCTCACCACACCCACAAATCAGTGTTACAAACTTTGCCTCCTATGGAGGTGGTGAAGTAAGTTTGTGCTAGATTCTACGTTGATATGCGCTCCGCAGCAGGTTGGAGCCCGGTTTTCCTCTCAGCGTGCAGTGAATGTCAGAGTGATGTGAGGAGAGTATTGCCTTTTTGAATTCAATGATCTCCTTCTACGGGGTCTATTTCATAGGTTCTCTGTTATCGGTCGTAGAGATTCATCTCTTACCTCCCTTTTCAGATCGACGATATACTCTTATATATACCATTACCTCTACTGATTCTCGTTTCAGTACTGGTTTGGCTTTCTACTACATGTAGATGAGTGTCCTGGGGTAAGTAAGTCTTATTTTCTGTGACACTCTAAGCTATGGTTGGGCACTTTTATATAAAGTTCTAAATATATGTATTCAAACATTTATTTGCCTTGACTCAGGATGTTCAACGTTCCTTATTTCAGACAGTCAGTTTCATATTTGGGATAATGCATATGAATAAATCAATTTTTTCTTACCTCAAAATTTGACTTTTTCCCTGTGGGCTGTTAGGCTCGCGGGGGCTGAAAATGCTTCATTTTATTGCGTCATTCTTGGCGCTGACTTTTTTGGCGCAAAATTTTTTTTTTCTGTTTCCGGCGTCATACGTGTCGCCGGAAGTTGCGTCATTTTTGACGTTTTTTTGCGCCAAAAGTGTCGGCGTTCCGGATGGGGCGTCATTTTTGGCGCCAAAAGCATTTAGGCACCAAATAATGTGGGCGTCTTTTTTGGCGCTAAAAAATATGGGCATCACTATTGTCTCCACATTATTTAAGTCTCATTATTTATTGCTTCTGGTTGCTAAAAGATTGTTCACTGGCATTTTTTCCCATTCCTGAAACTGTCATTTAAGGAATTTGATCAATTTTGCTTTATATGTTGTTTTTTCTATTACATATTGCAAGATGTCCTAGATTGACACTGAGTCAGAAGATACTTCTGGAAAATCGCTGCCTGGTGCTGGATCTACCAAAGTTAAGTGTATCTGCTGTAAACTTGTGGTATCTGTTCCTCCAGCTGTTGTTTGTACTGAATGTCATGACAAACTTGTTAATGCAGATAATATTTCCTTTAGTAATGTTACATTACCTGTTGCTGTTCCGTCAACATCTAATACTCAGAGTGTTCCTGATAACATAAGAGATTTTGTTTCTAAATCCATTAAGAAGGCTATGTCTGTTATTCCTCCTTCTAGTAAACGTAAAAAGTCTTTTAAAACTTCTCATTTTTCAGATGAATTTTTAAATGAACATCATCATTTTGATTCTGATAATGGTTCTTCTGGTTCAGAGGATTCTGTCTCAGAGGTTGATGCTGATAAATCTTCATATTTATTTAAAATGGAATTTATTCGTTCTTTACTTAAAGAAGTCTTAATTGCATTAGAAATAGAGGATTCTGGTCCTCTTGATACTAAATCTAAACGTTTAAATAAGGTTTTTAAATCTCCTGTAGTTATTCCAGAAGTTTTTCCTGTCCCTGATGCTATTTCTGAGGTAATTTCCAGGGAATGGAATAATTTGGGTAATTCATTTACTCCTTCTAAACGTTTTAAGCAATTATATCCTGTGCCATCTGACAGATTAGAGTTTTGGGACAAAATCCCTAAGGTTGATGGGGCTGTCTTTACTCTTGCTAAGCGTACTACTATTCCTACGGCAGATAGTACTTCCTTTAAGGATCCTTTAGATAGGAAAATTGAATCCTTTCTAAGAAAAGCTTACTTGTGTTCAGGTAATCTTCTTAGACCTGCTATATCTTTAGCGGATGTTGCTGCAGCTTCAACTTTTTGGTTAGAAGCTTTAGCGCAACAAGTAACAGATCATAATTCTCATAGCATTATTAATCTTCTTCAACATGCTAATAATTTTATTTGTGATGCCATCTTTGATATCATTAGAGTTGATGTCAGGTATATGTCTCTAGCTATTTTAGCTAGAAGAGCTTTATGGCTTAAAACTTGGAATGCTGATATGTTTTCTAAGTCTACTTTGCTTTCCCTTTCTTTCCAGGGTAATAAATTATTTGGTTCTCAGTTGGATTCTATTATCTCAACTGTTACTGGAGGGAAAGGAACTTTTTTACCACAGGATAAAAAATCTAAAGGTAAATTTAGGTCTAATAATCGTTTTCGTTCCTTTCGTCACAATAAGGAACAAAAGCCTGATCCTTCATCCACAGGAGCGGTATCAGTTTGGAAACCATCTCCAGTCTGGAATAAATCCAAGCCTTTTAGAAAACCAAAGCCAGCTCCTAAGTCCACATGAAGGTGCGGCCCTCATTCCAGCTCAGCTGGTAGGGGGCAGATTATGTTTTTTCAAAGAAATTTGGATCAATTCAATTCACAATCTTTGGATTCAGAACATTGTTTCAGAAGGGTACAGAATTGGCTTCAAGATAAGGCCTCCTGCAAAGAGATTTTTTCTTTCCTGTGTCCCAGTAAACCCAGCGAAGGCTCGAGCATTTCTGAAATGTGTTTCAGATCTAGAGTTGGCTGGAGTAATTATGCCAGTTCCAGTTCTGGAACAGGGGCTGGGGTTTTATTCAAATCTCTTCATTGTACCAAAGAAGGAGAATTCCTTCAGACCAGTTCTGGATCTAAAAATATTGAATCGTTATGTAAGGATACCAACATTCAAAATGGTAACTGTAAGGACTATCCTGCCTTTTGTTCAGCAAGGGCATTATATGTCCACAATAGATTTACAGGATGCATATCTGCATATTCCGATTCATCCAGATCACTATCAGTTTCTGAGATTCTCTTTCCTAGACAAGCATTACCAGTTTGTGGCTCTACCGTTTGGCCTAGCAACAGCTCCAAGAATTTTTACAAAGGTTCTCGGTGCCCTTCTGTCTGTAATCAGAGAACAGGGTATTGTGGTATTTCCTTATTTGGACGATATCTTGGTACTTGCTCAGTATTCACATTTAGCAGAATCTCATACGAATCGACTTGTGTTGTTTCTTCAAGATCATGGTTGGAGGATCAATTTACCAAAAAGTTCATTGATTCCTCAGACAAAGGTAACCTTTTTAGGTTTCCAGATAGATTCAGTGTCCATGACTCTGTCTCTGACAGACAAGAGACGTCTGAAATTGATCTCAGCTTGTCGAAACCTTCAGTCACAATCATTCCCTTCGGTAGCCTTATGCATGGAAATTCTAGGTCTTATGACTGCTGCATCGGACGCGATCCCCTTTGCTCGTTTTCACATGCGACCTCTTCAGCTCTGTATGCTGAACCAGTGGTGCAGGGATTACACAAAGATATCTCAATTAATATCTTTAAAACCGATTGTACGACACTCTCTGACGTGGTGGACAGATCACCATTGTTTAGTTCAGGGGGCTTCTTTTGTTCTTCCGACCTGGACTGTAATTTCAACAGATGCAAGTCTGACAGGTTGGGGAGCTGTTTGGGGGTCTCTGACAGCACAAGGGGTTTGGGAATCTCAGGAGGTGAGATTACCGATCAATATTTTGGAACTCCGTGCAATTTTCAGAGCTCTTCAGTCATGGCCTCTTCTAAAGAGAGAATCGTTCATTTGTTTTCAGACAGACAATGTCACAACTGTGGCATACATCAATCATCAAGGAGGGACTCACAGTCCTCTGGCTATGAAAGAAGTATCTCGAATACTGGTATGGGCGGAATCCAGCTCCTGTCTAATTTCTGCGGTTCATATCCCAGGTATAGACAATTGGGAAGCGGATTATCTCAGTCGCCAAACGTTACATCCGGGCGAATGGTCTCTTCACCCAGAGGTATTTCTTCAGATTGTTCAAATGTGGGGACTTCCAGAAATAGATCTGATGGCTTCTCATCTAAACAAGAAACTTCCCAGGTATCTGTCCAGATCCAGGGATTCTCAGGCGGAAGCAGTGGATGCATTGTCACTTCCTTGGAAGTATCATCCTGCCTATATCTTTCCGCCTCTAGTTCTTCTTCCAAGAGTAATCTCCAAGATTCTGAAGGAATGCTCGTTTGTTCTGCTGGTGGCTCCAGCATGGCCTCACAGGTTTTGGTATGCGGATCTTGTCCGGATGGCCTCTTGCCAACCATGGACTCTTCCGTTAAGACCAGACCTTCTGTCACAAGGTCCTTTTTTACATCAGGATCTCAAATCCTTAAATTTAAAGGTATGGAGATTGAACGCTTGATTCTTAGTCAAAGAGGTTTCTCTGACTGTGTGATTAGTACTATGTTACAGGCTCGTAAATCTGTATCTAGAAAGATATATTATCGAGTTTGGAAGACTTACATTTCTTGGTGTCTTTCTCATCATTTTTCCTGGCATTCTTTTAGAATTCCGAGAATTCTACAGTTTCTTCAGGATGGTTTAAATAAAGGTTTGTCTGCAAGTTCCTTGAAAGGACAAATCTCTGCTCTTTCTGTTCTTTTTCACAGAAAGATTGCTAATCTTCCTGATATTCATTGTTTTGTGTAAGCTTTGGTTCGTATAAAGCCTGTCATTAAGTCAATTTTTCCTCCTTGGAGTTTGAATTTGGTTCTGGGGGCTCTTCAAGCTCCTCCGTTTGAACCTATGCATTCTTTGGACATTAAATTACTTTCTTGGAAAGTTTTGTTTCTTTTGGCCATCTCTTCTGCTAGAAGAGTTTCTGAATTATCTGCTCTTTCTTGTGAGTCTCCTTTTCTGATTTTTCATCAGGATAAGGCGGTGTTGCGAACTTCTTTTCAATTTTTACCTAAGGTTGTGAATTCTAACAACATTAGTAGAGTTATTGTGGTTCCTTCATTGTGTCCTAATCCTAAGAATTCTAAGGAGAGATCATTGCATTCTTTGGATGTAGTTAGAGCTTTGAAATATTATGTTGAAGCTACTAAGAATTTCCGAAAGACTTCTAGTCTATTTGTTACCTTTTCCGGTTCTAGGAAAGGTCAGAAGGCCTCTGCCATTTCTTTGGCATCTTGGTTGAAATCTTTAATTCATCATGCTTATGTCGAGTCGGGTAAAACTCCGCCTCAAAGGATTACAGCTCATTCTACTAGGTCAGTTTCTACTTCCTGGGCGTTTAGGAATGAAGCTTCGGTTGATCAGATTTGCAAAGCAGCAACTTGGTCTTCTTTGCATACTTTTACTAAATTCTACCATTTTGATGTGTTTTCTTCTTCTGAAGCTGTTTTTGGTAGAAAAGTACTTCAGGCAGCTGTTTCAGTTTGATTCTTCTGCTTATAATTTCAGTATTTTTCATTATAAGATTTAAACTTTATTTTTGGGTGTGGATTTTTTTCAGCGGAATTGGCTGTCTTTATTTTATCCCTCCCTCTCTAGTGACTCTTGCGTGGAAGATCCACATCTTGGGTAGTCATTATCCCATACGTCACTAGCTCATGGACTCTTGCTAATTACATGAAAGAAAACATAATTTCTCTTGTTAAGTGTAGTCAGTCCACGGGTCATCCATTACTTATGGGATTATATCTCTCCCCAACAGGAAGTTGCAAGAGGATCACCCAAGCAGAGCTGCTATATAGCTCCTCCCCTCACATGTCATACCCAGTCATTCTCTTGCAAGTCTCAACAAAGGAGGTTGTGAGAGGAGACAGGAGTTTTTTACTTAATTCTTCAATCAAAAGTTTGTTATTTTAAAATGGCACCGGAGTGTGCTGTTTTTTCTCTCAGGCAGTATTTAGAAGAAGATCTGCCTGCGTTTTCTATGATCTTAGCAGACGTAACTAAGATCCACTGGCTGTTCTTGCGCATTCTGAGGAGGGGTAACTTCAGAAAGGGGAATAGCATGCGGGGTCCTCCGCAAATGAGGTATGTGCAGTATAATATTTTCTAGGAATGGAATTGACTAAGAAAACACTGCCGTTACCCATATGATGTAAGTACAGCCTTTAATGCAGTAGTAGCGACTGGTATCAGGCTGTTAAATGTATGCGCAGTTGAGTTATTTTCTAGGGACTAGAATTTGACTGAGAAAATACTGTTAATACTGAAATAAATGTTTAAGCCTTAACTGCAGTAGAAGCGACTGGTAGCAGGCTTAGTGATAACTTTACATAACACTGGAAAAGTTGTTTTTAAAACGTTTACTGGCATGTTATTCGTTTTGTGAGGTACTTTGGTGATAAATCTTTTTGGGCATGATTTTTTTCCACATGGCTAACGTTTATTTCTGCATAGAAACCGTTGTAACAGGTCTCCCACTGTTGTAATATGAGTGGGAGGGGCCTTTTTTAGCGCCTTGTTGCGCAGATAAAATTCTAGCACAGTCTTCCTGCCTTTTCCTCCTTGATCCAGGACGTCTCCAGAGAGCTCAGGGGTCTTCAAAATTCAATTTTGAGGGAGGTAATCAGTCACAGCAGACCTGTGACAGTGTGTTTGACTGTGAGAAAAACGTTAAATCTAAAATTGATTATCCGGTTGTGGGTATTGAGGGGTTAATCATCCGTTTGCTAGTGGGTGCAATCCTCTGCTAAATTCATACATTTATTGTTAAAATTGTTGGCTATAACTGAATTAGTTCATTGGTATTTCAACTGTGTTTTTAAAAGCGCTGCTGCGTTTTTTCATATTGCTTGTAAATTCACTGACAGTTTTTTTCCAAGCTTGCTAGCCTTCATTGCTAGTCTGTTAAACATGTCTGATACAGATGAATCTACTTGTTCATTATGTTTAAAAGCCAATGTGGAGCCCAATAGAAATTTGTGTACCAATTGTATTGATGTTACTTTAAATAAAAGTCAGTCTTTACCGGTAAAGAAATTATCACCAGACATCGAGGGGGAAGTTATGCCGTCTAACTCTCCTCACGTGTCGGTACCTTCGCCTCCAGCTCAGGAGGTGCGTGAGATTGTGGCGCCAAGTACATCAAGGCCCTTACAAATCACTTTGCATGATATGGCTAATGTTATGAAAGAAGTATTATCTAATTTGCCTGAGTTAAGAGGCAAGCGCGATAGCTCTGGGTTTAGGACAGAGCGCGCCGATGACACGAGAGCCATGTCCGATACTGCGTCACAATTTGCAGAACATGAGGACGGAGAGCTTCATTCTGTGGGTGACGGATCTGATCTGGGGAGACCGGATTCAGAAATTTCAAATTTTAAATTTAAGCTTGAGAACCTCCGTGTATTGCTAGGGGAGGTGTTAGCGGCTCTGAATGATTGCGACACGGTGGCAATCCCAGAGAAATTATGTAGGCTGGATAAATACTATGCGGTACCGGTGTGTACTGACGTTTTTCCTATACCTAAAAGGCTTACAGAGATTATTAGCAAGGAGTGGGATAGACCCGGTGTGCCTTTTTCCCCTCCTCCGATATTTAGAAAAATGTTCCCAATAGACGCCACCACACGAGACTTATGGCAGACGGTCCCTAAGGTGGAGGGAGCAGTTTCTACTATAGCCAAGCGTACCACTATCCCGGTGGAGGATAGCTGTGCTTTCTCAGAACCAATGGATAAAAAATTAGAAGGTTACCTTAAGAAAATGTTTGTTAGACAAGGTTTTATATTACAGCCCCTTGCATGCATTGCGCCCGTCACTGCTGCGGCGGCATTCTGGTTTGAGTCTCTGGAAGAGGCTATTCGCACAGCTCCATTGGATGAGATTATGAACAAGCTTAAAGCCCTTAAGCTAGCTAATGCATTTGTTTCGGATGCCGTGGTGCATTTAACCAAACTAACGGCTAAGAACTCCGGATTCGCCATCTAGGCGCGCAGAGCGCTATGGCTTAAATCCTGGTCAGCAGATGTAACTTCTAAATCTAAATTGCTTAATATTCCTTTCAAAGGGCAAACCTTATTCGGGCCCGGCTTGAAATAAATTATTGCTGACATTACTGGAGGTAAGGGTCACTCCCTTCCTCAGGACAGGGCCAAATCAAAGGCCAAACAGTCTAATTTTCGTGCCTTTCGTAATTTCAAGGCAGGAGCAGCATCCACTTCCTCCGCCCCAAAACAGAAAGGGACTGCTACTCGTTACAGACAGGGTTGGAAAGGCAACAAGTCTTGGAACAAGGGCAAGCAGGCCAGAAAACCTGCTGCTGCCCCTAAGACAGCATGAAGTAAGGGCCCCCTGTCCGGAAACGGATCTAGTGGGGGGCAGACTTTCTCTCTTTGCCCAAGCTTGGGCAAGAGATGTCCAGGATCCCTGGGCGTTGGAGATCATATCTCAGGGATATCTTCTGGACTTCAAAGCTTCTCCTCCACAAGGTAGATTTCATCTTTCAAGGTTATCAGCAAACCAAATAAAGAAAGAGGCGTTTCTACGCTGTGTACAAGACCTCTTATTAATGGGGGTGATCCACCCAGTTCCGCGGTCGGAACAAGGGCAAGGATTTTATTCAAATCTGTTTGTGGTTCCCAAGAAAGAGGGAACCTTCAGACCAATCTTGGACTTAAAGATTCTAAACAAGTTCCTAAGAGTTCCATCATTCAAAATGGAAACTATTCGAACCATCCTACCCATGATCCAAGAGGGTCAGTACATGACCACAGTGGACTTAAAGGATGCCTACCTTCACATACCGATTCACAAGGATCATTATTGGTATCTAAGATTTGCCTTCCTAGACAGGCATTACCAGTTTGTAGCTCTTCCCTTCGGGTTAGCTACGGCCCCAAGAATCTTTACAAAGGTTCTGGGCTCACTTCTGGCGGTACTAAGACCGCGAGGCATAGCGGTGGCTCCGTACCTAGACGACATTCTGATACAAGCGTCAAGTTTTCAAACTGCCAAGTCTCATACAGAGATAGTTCTGGCATTTCTGAGGTCGCATGGGTGGAAGGTGAACGTGGAAAAGAGTTCTCTATTACCACTCACAAGGGTTCCCTTCTTAGGGACTCTTATAGATTCTGTAGAGATGAAAATTTACCTGACGGAGGCCAGGTTATCAAAACTTCTAAATGCTTGCCGTGCCCTTCATTCCATTCCACACCCGTCAGTAGCCCAGTGCATGGAAGTAATCGGCTTAATGGTAGCAGCAATGGACATAGTACCATTTGCGCGCCTGCATCTCAGACCGCTGCAATTATGCATGCTCAGTGGAATGGGGATTACTCAGATTTGTCCCCTCTAATAAATCTGGATCAAGAGACCAGGGATTCTCTTCTCTGGTGGCTTTCTCGACTCCATCTGTCCAAAGGGATGACCTTTCGCAGGCCAGATTGGACGATTGTAACAACAGATGCCAGCCTTCTAGGTTGGGGCGCAGTCTGGAACTCCCTGAAGGCTCAGGGATCGTGGACTCAGGAGGAGAAACTCCTCCCAATAAATATTCTCGAATTAAGAGCGATATTCAATGCTCTTCTAGCTTGGCCTCAGTTGGCAACACTGAGGTTCATCAGATTTCAGTCGGACAATATCACGACTGTGGCTTACATCAACCATCAAGGGGGAACCAGGAGTTCCCTAGCGATGTTGGAAGTATCAAAGATAATTCGCTGGGCAGAGTCCAACTCTTGCCACCTGTCGGCGATCTATATCCGAGGCGTGGAGAACTGGGAGGCGGACTTCCTAAGTCGTCAGACTTTTCATCCGGGGGAGTGGGAACTTCATCCGGAGGTCTTTGCTCAACTAATTCATCGTTGGGGCAAACCGGAACTGGATCTCATGGCTTCTCGACAGAATGCCAAACTTCCTTGCTACGGATCCAGGTCCAGGGACCCGGGAGCGGCGCTGATAGATGCTCTAGCAGCCCCTTGGGGTTTCAACATGGCTTATGTGTTTCCACCATTTCCGCTGCTTCCTCGGCTGATTGCCAAGATCAAACAGGAGAGAGCATCGGTGATTCTGATAGCACCTGCGTGGCCACGCAGGACCTGGTATGCAGATCTAGTGGGCATGTCGTCCTGTCCACCATGGTCTCTACCTCTAAGACAGGACCTTCTAATTCAGGGTCCTTTCAACCATCCAGATCTAATTTCTCTGAGGCTGACTGCATGGAGATTGAACGCTTGATTCTATCAAAGCGTGGCTTCTCGGAGTCGGTTATTGATACCTTAATACAGGCTCGGAAACCTGTTACCAGGAAAATTTACCATAAAATATGGCGTAAATACTTATATTGGTGTGAATCCAAGAGTTACTCATGGAGTAAAGTTAGGATTCCTAGGATTTTGTCCTTTCTACAAGAGGGTTTAGAAAAGGGGTTATCTGCTAGTTCATTAAAGGGACAGATTTCTGCTCTGTCTATTCTGTTACACAAACGTCTGGCAGATGTTCCAGACGTTCAGGCTTTTTGTCAGGCTTTGGCTAGGATTAAGCCTGTGTTTAAGACTGTTGCTCCGCCGTGGAGCTTAAACTTGGTTCTTAAAGTTCTTCAAGGTGTTCCGTTTGAACCCCTCCATTCCATTGATATTAAGCTGTTATCTTGGAAAGTTCTGTTTTTGATGGCTATTTCCTCGGCTCAAAGAGTCTCTGAGTTATCTGCCCTACACTGTGATTCTCCTTATCTGATTTTCCATTCAGACAAGGTAGTTCTGCGTACTAAACCTGGGTTTTTACCTAAGGTGGTTTCTAACAGGAATATCAATCAAGAGATTGTTGTTCCATCATTATGTCCTAACCCTTCTTCAAAGAAAGAACGACTTTTGCATAATCTGGACGTAGTGCGTGCCCTGAAGTTCTATTTACAGGCAACTAAAGATTTTCGTCAAACTTCTTCCCTGTTTGTCGTTTACTCGGGACAGAGGAGAGGTCAAAAGGCTTCGGCTACCTCTCTCTCCTTTTGGCTTCGTAGCATAATACGTTTAGCCTATGAGACTGCTGGAAAGAATTACAGCTCATTCCACTAGAGCTGTGGCTTCCACCTGGGCCTTTAAAAATGAGGCCTCTGTTGAACAGATTTGCAAGGCTGCAACTTGGTCTTCACTTCACACTTTTTCAAAATTTTACAAATTTGACACTTTTGCTTCTTCGGAGGCTATTTTTGGGAGAAAGGTGCTTCAGGCAGTGGTTCCTTCCGTTTAAAGTTCCTGCCTTGTCCCTCCCATCATCCGTGTACTTTAGCTTTGGTATTGGTATCCCATAAGTAATGGATGACCCGTGGACTGACTACACTTAACAAGAGAAAACATAATTTATGCTTACCTGATAAATTTATTTCTCTTGTAGTGTAGTCAGTCCACGGCCCGCCCTGTCTTTTAAGGCAGACCTAAATTTTAATTAAACTCCAGTCACCACTGCACACTATGGTTTCTCCTTTCTCGTCTTGTTTCGGTCGAATGACTGGATATGACATGTGAGGGGAGGAGCTATATAGCAGCTCTGCTTGGGTGATCCTCTTGCAACTTCCTGTTGGGGAGAGATATAATCCCATAAGTAATGGATGACCCGTGGACTGACTACACTACAAGAGAAATAAATTTATCAGGTAAGCATAAATTATGTTTTATGTAAGAACTTACCTGATAAATTCATTTCTTTCATATTAGCAAGAGTCCATGAGGCCCACCCTTTTTGTGGTGGCTATGATTTTTTTGTATAAAGCACAATTATTCCAATTCCTTATTTTTTATGCTTTCGCACTTTTTTCTTATCACCCCACTTCTTGGCTATGCGTTAAACTGATTTGTGGGTGTGGTGAGGGGTGTATTTATAGACATTTTGAGGTTTGTGAAACTTTGCCCCTCCTGGTAGGAATGTATATCCCATACGTCACTAGCTCATGGACTCTTGCTAATATGAAAGAAATGAATTTATCAGGTAAGTTCTTACATAAATTATGTTTTTAACCAAGGTTTAGTTTCAGTTCTTTTGCTAGAACTTTTGCTAGAACAGATGTGTGCTGTGCCATTTGCTCTAAAATATTGATTTTTTTTCAAAACTCTTAATCCATAAAAAGTGAAAAGTTTTCCCAGCATGTCTGAAGGGAGTGAAAACTGCCT